>NC_053028.1:158906541-159026637 GCF_003073215.2 Triticum urartu
CATCACTGAATCCTTTGATCTCAGTTTGGAAAGCCAGAAGTTCATCGGTTGTCATGTTGACTACATTTTTATTCAGATAGCGCTCTTTCTTGTATTGTGCTTTCTTCAGCTGCCTGGCCTTCTCAAACTTCCATTTTTCTTCACCAATGAAGGCGGTCAGCATGTGACTTTGGCCATAAATCGGCTTGAAGTCTGGCATAGGAGTGTTGGGGTCCTTGTGCCAGAGATCAATGTATTCAAGGATCAACTTTGGATCCAGTAGGAGAGGAACTTCACTTCCTTTGGCTCTAGCGGCCCTCTGTTGTCTGTCTCTGATGATTTCTTCAAGCTCTTCATCATCAGCTTCATCATCACTGGACGACACATGAAAGGTGACTTGCTTCTTTTGAGGACTTGGTCTGGTGCCTCATCCAACAGTGACCTTTGTCTTCAGCAGACTGGGACATGTTGAGGAATTCGGAGGAGCTGAAGAACTTGCAGAGGCTCCTAAGGCAATGGATTTTCCAGTGGTCCTTTGACACGAGCGAGATGCACAGGTGTTGAGGACTTTGCCGGAGGAGCTGAGGTTTTTGGAACTTGAGGAACTGGGGCAGCTTGAGGAATTGGCTGTGAGGGCTTAGCAGAAGAGCTTGGCCATGAGGGCATTAAAGGAGAAGCACTGGGATTATGTGCGGGCTTTTTTGGCATAGCCTTCTTGGGCTTGCTAGCAGAGGCCTCAGTAGTGGCAGCAGCAACAGATTCTTCATTGAATTTCTTCACTGCCTCTTTTGCTACTTTGGCCAACTTAGCTTGACGCTTGGCCCATTTAGCAGGAAATTCCTCACCTCGTCTGATGCTTGAGGGATCAGCAACTTGGCCTGGTGCCAAGGGAGATCTTGGGCATGGAGGGTGTACAGCAAATTTCTTCATGTACTTGGGAGTGACCTAGCGATATTCCCTCCATTCTCTGGCCCATCTCCTCTTTATTTTCTGAATGCGCACTTTGCGCTCATTCTTTGTCTCTTTCCCATGAATTGCCTCATCTGGAGTGCAATACCTTGCATAGATGTCTTCAGGGATTTCAAATGCAGTGTTGACTTCCAACTTCTTTCCTCCCTTCTGAGATTTCTTTCCATCAGCCATTTTCTTCAGCTGAGGATTTTGAACAGTTGAGTTTTCTGAAGACGTACGCAGTTTTTCTTCGAGGAACGCTGCAAATGAGTTAAGTTGATGAGAACCTAGTGATTCAGCAGCAGACAGGTGTACCTGTGAACAGAGTATAGGTGCAAAGAATTTGGAGAGGTCATATGCGTTCTCAGAAATTTTTGCAAAAAACAAGCTTGAGGAATTTGACCAGATGTGTCTTGAGGAATTTCACCAAGCGTTCTTTGACTTAGGTTCCAGAGTTGTGTAGATTGAAAATCCACACAATTGAGGAATCTTGAATAAAAACATGGCTTAGGAAACAGATCAAGAACAGATGTTTGTGTGAGGTGTTTAGAGTGTGAAGATTGAAGAATAAACACCTTTTGAAGATTTTGATGAAATCACTGGAATCAATAAGGGCGGTAAAAGTAACTTTTAATTACCCTTGACGAAGAACACGACAAACTGCGAATGTAGATTGGAAGTTCGTCATTCCAGATCTTCCATGCCCTAACTTGGCAGAGGAAGACGGCTACGGCAGTGGTGGAGTGAAGAAATCCGCAGCCGGTGTGAGTACGACGGCGACGAGGTCGAGGCAGCAAAGCTCTTCCTCACCAGCGACGATGAAGTAGCGGCGGCGCTAGGTTTTGAGAGCTCGAGCTAGGGAGTGAGGTTGAGCAGAGTAAAACAGACTGAGGAAGGGAAGGGGTATATATAGCCACGGTGAAAAATTGCTCGTCTAAGGAATATGGACGAACGTGCCCCTCACCTTTCTCATCTGTGCGACATGTGTCACCCACGTAATGTGAGGTGGAGATCGTGTGAGATCTTGGGTGAATAGATAAGTATAGTCGTGGAATGTGGAACGGTTTGAGCGGCAAAAGCCGAAAATTCAGATATGAAAATTTTAATGTTTCGTTAGCAAATTCTTCAGCTGACAAGGACATAGTGAATATTTTGAACGAGTTTCAAATAGAACGCATATGAGGAATTTGTGAACAGACTGGGCTGATTTTAGCATAGAGGGGGAAGGGTCCGATCACATTCACTTAGCAGAGAAAATCAACTTGAAGAAATAGCAATAAGTGAATGCTGTAGAGGACATAAACTCATATATTTATATAGCCAATGAAGAAAACGACGGAAATAGTGAAGACATGCAAAGTTGAATAATTTGAACAATTGAGGAATTTCAAAAATGAAGAAAAACTCCAATTGAAGATTTTCAACTTTTGTTGGTGGCGTGACCCACCGTATAAGAATGATGATTTCAGACGCCGCATACAATTGTCGTAGGGCTCTGAGAATCAAATTCTTCGTTAATTTCTTCACACTTAGAGGGTTAGTCTTCATTGATTGAAGAAAAACGTTACTTCGTGTGTTGCACATCTAAGTCATCAATTTTGCATAAGTGTTAGGATGTGTGTCCTTTTCAAAGGACATTCGAAGATTCTAAGATATTTAGCTCACACCGCAACTTGCTAAATCTCTTCTCATCCAAGGGCTTTGTGAAGATATCGGCTAGTTGTTCTTCAGTCTTCACATGCTTGATGGAGATGTCGCCCTTCAACACATGATCACTAAGAAAATGATGACGGATCTGAATGTGCTTTGTCTTTGAGTGCTGAACTGGGTTATGAGCAATCTTGATGGCACTCTCATTTTCACAATAGAGTGGCACATTCTTCACATTCATGCCGTAGTCCTTGAGAGTTTGCTTCATCCATAGAAATTGAGCACAACACGATCCAGCAGCAATGTACTCAGCTTTAGCAGTAGAGAGTGATACGCAGTTCTATTTCTTCGAAGACCAACAGACCAAGGATCGTCCGAGGAAATGGCATGTGCCTAATGTTTACTTGCGGTCCACACGATCACCAGCATAGTCAGAGTCTCAATATCCAATGAGATCAAAAGCCGAGCCCTTGGGATACCATAATCCAAGTGTTGGAGTGTGAGCTAGATATCGAAGAATGTGCTTCACAGCCTTATGGCGTGATTCCTTTGGTGTAGCTTGAAAACGGGAACACATACAAACCTAAGCATAATATCTGGCCTAGATGCACATAAATACAATAAAGAACCAATCATGGAGCGGTATACCTTTTGATCGAAGTCAATACCGTTTTCATCAGTGCATAGATGGCCATTTGTGGGCATAGGGATTTTGACGCCTTTGCAATCTTGCATGCCGAATTTCCTCAATACATCATTAAGGTAATTTTCTTGAGATATGAATATGCCATTGCGCTGTTGACAAATCTGAAGACCTAAGAAGAATTTCAATTCTCCCATCATAGACATTTGATATTCTTCACTCATCATGTAGGAAAATTCATCACTGTAATGTTGGTCAGTACAGCCAAAGATGATATCATCAACATATATTTGGCACACGAATAATTCATCATCATAAGCTTTGGTGAAAAGAGTTGGGTCAAGTGAACCGGGTTTGAAGCCTTTCTTCATGAGGAATTCCTTCAAAGTATCATACCACGCCCGAGGGGCCTGCTTAAGACCGTAGAGGGCCTTATTGAGTCCGAAGACTTTGTCGGGATGCTTTGGATCCTCAAAACCTGGGGGTTGAGCAATATAGACTTCTTCCTCAAGCTTACCATTGAGGAATGCACTTTTCACATCCATTTGATATAAGATGATATTATGATGGTTAGCCTAAGCAAGTAATATGCGAATAGCTTCAAGTCTAGAAATATGTGCAAAAGTTTCATCAAAATCAATTCCTTCAACCTAAGTGTAGCCTTGAGCTACAAGTCGTGCCTTATTCCTCACCACAAGGCCATTTTCATCTTGCTTCTTGCGGTAGATCCATTTTGTGCCGATGATATTGTGCTTGCGAGGGTCTGGTCGCTTGACAAGTTCCCAGACGTTGTTGAGCTTGAACTGATGTAATTCCTCTTGCATAGCTTGAATCCACTCGGGCTCCAGAAATGCTTCATCTACCATAGTGGGCTCTGTGATAGAGACGAAAGCAAAGTGCCCACAAAAGTTAGATAAATGTGAAGTTTTTGAGCGTGTGAGGGGACCTGGTGCGTTGATGTCGCTGATGATTTTCTCAATCTGCACTTCATTAGCGACGCGAGGATGAGCTGGTTGACGATGAGGAATTTGCTTAGCATTTTCTTCAGAGCCATTTTCGTCAAAAACGCTAGCATGATGTTCTTCATGTTCTGGAATGACTTCTTCAGCAGATTCTTCGATAGGAATGACATCCTCAGTAGCCTTGAACTTAATGGATTCCTCAGGAGGTATTTCATCTATCACAGAAGGTAGGTGCTCTCTTTGCGAGCCATTAGTTTCATCGAACCGCACATCTACAGTTTCAACAACCTTGTGGTGATAGGTGTTGAAGACTCTGTAGGTGTGTGAGTCCTTACCATAACCAAGCATAAAACCTTCATGTGCTTTCGATGCAAATTTAGAACTGTGATGAGGATCTCTAATCCAACATTTAGCACCGAAGACTTTGAAATAGCTCACATTGTGTTTCTTGTCAGTGAGGAGTTCATATGAGGTCTTTCTGAAGAATTTGTGAAGATATACCCTATTGATGATGTGGCACGCAGTATCAATTGCCTCAGGCCAGAAGCGAGGAGGCGTCTTGTACTCATCAAGCATAGTGCGGGCCATCTCAACAAGAGTTCTATTCTTGCGCTCCACGACGCCATTCTTCTAAGGAGTATAAGGAGAAGATAACTCATGAGTAATACCAAGTTCATCAAGATAGTCATCAAGACCAGCGTTCTTGAACTCAGTTCCATTGTCACTTCTGATGTGCTTGATCTTCACACAGAAGTTGGTTGAAGCCCTCAAGGAGAATCGTTTGAAGACTTCTTGCACTTCAGTTTTGTAAGTAATGATATGCACCCATGTATAACGAGAATAATCATCAACAATGACAAAGCAACATAAAGATGTAGCATTAGTAAATGTGGCATAGTGAGTAGGGCCAAAGAGATCCATGTGAAGCAATTCAAATGGACGAGTGATAGTCATGATGGTCTTTGAGGGATGCTTGGCCTTGTTCATCTTTCCAGCTTCACAAGCTCCACATAAATGGTCCTTGAGGAATTTGACACCCTCGATGCCAATGACATGCTTTTTCTTCGCGAGTGTGTGCAAGTTCCTCATCCCAGCATGTCCAAGTCATCGATGCCATAGCCAGCCTTCTGAAGCTTTTGCAAGTAGACATGTAGCAGGTTGTGGTCCTGTAGAGAAATCAACAATATACAAATCTCCTCTCCTAAAGCCTTTGGAGACTTTGGAATTGTCAGCTTCCATGATCACAACACAATGATACTTGCCAAAGACAACAACCATATCAAGATCACAAAGCATCGAGACAGACATGAGGTTGAACCCTAAGGACTCGACAAGCATGACTTTGTCCATGTGTCGATCCTTTGAGATCGCAACCTTACCTAGACCCAATAACTTGCTTTTGTCTTTGTTAGCGTAGGTGATATGCTTCAGATGCGATGGAGATAAGGGAGCATCCATCAATAGATTCTTGTCACCAGTCATGTGATTTGTACATCCACTATCGAGGACCCACTCAGTGGCTTTGGGTTGATCATCCTGCAGATGAATTAGTGCAGCTTACGAACTCATATTCTTCATTAGTGAAGAATATGACGTCCAATTCATCAGATCAATTTCATCAAGCAATAGAACAGATATAGCAATGTGAGGACGTAAGAAATGAAAATTCATTTCTTCATGATTAGCTTGCGTCCTTTCAAGCATTCTCAGGTCTCCAGCAAATTCTTCAGACGTTTAGGTTCGTCTGGAGACCTGACCCTGCATAAGAGATTAGTTCTTTTTCTTCACCACCCACATCTGAAGGGGTGGCAAAGAGTTCATCATTATGCGAGCTCCATAAGAGAAAGGTGGCATAGATGCCAATCCACTTCGTTTCACATAAGAGGTGTTAGGGTAAGCATATGAGTAAGTAGAGAAATTCTTCGAGGATTTATGAACATAATGATTTGAAGAATAGTGCACATATCCATAATCCTTAGCCTTTCCCTGCGAAATAGAGGTGTTAGCATGATGATGTTCATGTGAGGACTTTGATCCATGTGAGGAATGTGGTCCATGTGAGGACTTGGATCCATATGAAGACTTTGGTACATATGAAGAATTTGATCTGGGTTCCTATTCTTCACAGGTGGTGTTATGATGACATTCACCTGAAGACTTTCAAGGCACCTTTTGAGAACCCAGATTTTCTTCATAGGAGGACCATTCCTGCAGTTAGTGCCAACATATCTAGCAAATACTTCACCATTCTTATTTTTGAATAGTTTATAATTGGAGTCAAATGACTCATCAGAAGAATATGAAGATTCACATGTAAATCCAGATAAAGTAGATGGATCCACTGAAGGTCCCTTTGCAACAACCCATGAGGTTTTGGGATACTGCTCAGGTTTCCAGTAGGTCCCATCAGCATTAAGTTTCCTCTCAAAGGCAATACCCTCTTTCCTAGGGTTCTTGTCAAGGATATGCTTCTTAAACACATCACAAAGAGCCTGATACCCTTTGAGGCTTTTGTACATGCCTGTCATATACAATTCCTTCAGCCCTGCATGGTCAATGATACTCGCAGCATCCTCAGATGAGGAATTAGTGATAGCAGAGACAGTTGAAGAATTTGCAGCAATAGAAGCATTTGAACATTCAGGTGAAGAATTAGCAGATTCAAGTTCAATGCACTTCAAACATGGAGGATTAAATTCTTCATGAGTAGCACTAATTTGTTGAGCAAGTAATGAATCACGCTCCTTCTGAAGATCTTCATAACTCACTCTTAACTGCTCAAGATCTTGCTTTCTTTGAAGAAATTCATAAGAGAGCTTCTCATGATCAGATAAGAGAGTGTTATGATGACTCTGAAGATTGTCAAACTTGGACTGAAGTCTCTGAAGATTTTCAGTCAAAATTTCTATGCGATCCATTTCTTCACCCAACATATCATCGCTTTTATCTAGCATGTTTTGAACTTTCTCAAGAGCCTTTTGCAGTTTCGTAGCAATCATAGCAAGTTTAGAGTAGCTAGACTTGAGATTTTCATCAGATTCATCCTCACTTGATTCAGAGGAGGGATAGTAGAGTACCTTTGAACCTTTTGCCATGAAATAATAGGTGGGAGCGTAGTCATCATCACCGTCGTCAGTGGTGTTGGGGAGGTCCTTTTCCTCAGAGTTGAAGATGGACTTGCTGACGAACGTGGTAACGAGGGCTAGGCTCGCCACACCAGAGTCTGACTCCTCAGATTCCTCCTCTTCCTCATTTTCCTCAGATTCAGCCTCAGAGTCCATTTCCTTGCCAATGAATGCCCGAGCCTTCTTGGAGCTGCTCTTCTTATGAGATGAAGACCTTTAAGGTTTTTGTCGGGTGGTAGGTGCGACATATGCCAACGGGTGGCTTATCATTGTGGGAACCAGTAAGACATCGCCGGTGCCTGGAAACGGGATATGGCGAAGACATGCACGCCGGCGGATCTTACCCAGCTTCGGGGCTCTCCGTGGAGATAACACCCCTACTGCTGCTCTGCGGGGTCTCCGCATGATCACTAGATGAACAAGTAGCTACACAATGCTCCTTGAGCTGTTTGGTGGGAGGAGGAAGAAGGGCACGGCTAGCCTGCTTCCTCTCCCTGTGTGGTGTCTAAGACTAGCAGGGGGTCGAACCCTTTGCATGGGTGCCCCGGGGGGTTTATATAGGCCCACCCCTCGGGGGTACAATGGTAATCCGACTGGGTGCGGGGCCCAGCCGTCTGTGACTGCGCTCGCCGGCTCCTGCGCCGGCTGCTGGGGCCCGCCGAGTGGTGGGTCCCGCCAGCTGCCGGCCCCTTGGTCGACAGGCAGGCCCCACTGTCCAGGGCCTGGTCGGCGGCTGGTTACTGTGGCTCCATCTTGGTGACGTGGGCCTCGTCGTGGTAGGCACGGCTACAGTGCCGCCGCCCGTCGGGCGATCGCTGTAGCCTTACCGCGTCTTGTCTCCTTAATGGGGCATCTCCTTCGAGGGAGGCGGCAAGCCGGCTGCGGGGAGCCGGCTCTGTCTTGGGCCGACTGGTTGGAGGCGTGGCCGCCTTCGGGCGTCTCTCTGCCCGAAGGGGCCCACCGTTTGGGGGCCGCGCTAGCGGCCCGTCGTGGGTGACATTAGGTTCAACATGGCAACAGTGCCGTGCCGGACGGGTCATGGCTACTCCGTACGGCGCACTGTGCCAGGCGTGCTCCGGGATACGGGGGTGGCAAGCTTCACTGTAGCCACGCCCCGTCGCACTGCCGTTAGGTGGGTGCAAACTTTGAGGGTACGGTCTCGACCGCTTTATGGGAGCCGGCTTCTTGGAGTCGGCCTTCCCGTGGCTTCCTTCATGAGGGCTAAAGTCGGACCGCCTTCCGAAAGCCGGCCTGGGTGGCAGCCAGCAAGGGGAAGGCGGCTCCATGTCTTGGATTCTTGAGAGCCAGACGGGCTCTTGATTTTTTCAAAAGGGCCAGGGGAAGCCGGCTAGGCTACACATGGCTATTTACTCCGACAGTAGTCCCCGAAGCTGATCGAGCTTCGAGGCGGACAAAGGGACGAGAAGCTCGGTCAGCTTCCTATCCTGAAGAGCCGGCTTTGCTGATGTATGCCGATTTCGGGGAGCCCCGCGTCTTGCAGGCGGGAAAGTGGTCGACCCGCGTGCTGACCGCGGGCCCTCCCGCGGGCCACGTGACAGCGAGACCCTGCCGCCGCACGCGCGCGACGGGACGCCGCTGCAGGCCCGGGCCCGCCACTCCTAGGCCTCGGCCCGAACGCTGATCTTCTGCGGCCCAGGTGGACCGCTCGCCTTCCCGTGGCGATTTTATTTCGCCATTAGGGCGCAACAAGCGCAGGACGTGGGGGAGTGGGCACGATCGATCCCCACGTTTCCCCACGCCGCGCCTCCTCGGCTCCGCCACGCGAGCCTATAAGTAGGGGGAGGAGGGGGAGCGACAGAGGTTCGCACGCTCCCTCTCGCTCCGCCCCCTCTCGTCCTCGTTTCTTCTTCTCGTTGCCGCCGCAGCCTCCCGTCTTAGCGCCGCCGCGCCTCCACATCATCTCGCTCCCATGGCGCTGTCAAGCTCGTGGGACGGCTCCAACATCCATGAGGACCACGTTGAATTCCTCCGCCAGACTCGGCGCCTGCCCGACGCCAACCTCGTGCGGGTCCGCCTGGCGCCGAAGATGGAGATTTCGCTGGCGCCGGAGGAGGGCGAGCGGGTCGTCTTCCGCTCGCACTTCCTGCGCGGCTTCGGCCTTCCGGCGAGCGGATTTCTGCGCTCCTTCCTCGTGTTTTACAACCTTCAGCCGCATCACCTCACGCCCAATGCGGTGATGCTGCTGTCGGCCTTCGTCTCCCTTTGTGAAGGTTTCTTGGGGCTGCTCCCCACGCTGGAGCTCTGGGGGGAGTTCTTCCAGAGCAAGCTCGGCACCATCGTCGCAGGCGTGCCCGCCCCCTGCGGGGCCTTCATCGCCATGAGGAGGGCGAGCGAGAACAACCCATTCCCGCCCATCCCCCTGATCCAGTCGGTGAAGATCTGGCAGAAATCATATTTCTACGTGAAGAACGTCGCTGAGCAAGGAGACCACGTCAACCTGCCGGCTTACGTAGCCGGCCCGCCGGCTGGGAGGCAACCCTCATGGAGTTTCCGGTCCCGGTCACTGTCTCAGGCCGGGAACGCCGCCGTCTCCCGGCTTCGGGTGATGATCCAGTCGGAAAACCTGAATGGGGCCGACTTGGTGGCCGCCTTTGTGGAGCGCCGGATATCTCCTCTCCAAAGCCGGCCCCACATGATGTGCCAGATGAGCGGCCGCTTCGACCCAAGCCGGCTGAGCACCAGGGAGATGCCTCACGCGGAGGTATCGTATATGGTAAACTACATCTCCAACTGCAAGCCCGCCGAGGACTGGCGATATGGCAAGGCGCCGTATTCTCGCGCCAACCCTCCGCCCGTGGTAAGCTTTCTTTTCTTCCTTCTTTTCGTTGGTAGCCGGCTTTATGATGGCCGGCTTCTGATCAGTCTGTTCTTCTTAGCAGAACCCCCTTCTCCCGCCGACGACCGGGTCAGCGGGGATAGAACGCCAGTATGCCCCCGAACGCACAGCGGACGACGTCGACGATCCGGACTTGGGGGCGGCCGCCATGGAAGACGCCGTTGTGGGGGACGACGCCGAGCCCGGGGGCTCAAGGTTCACCGCGAGCTTCGAGGACTGGCCAGACGATGCTAAAGCCGAAGTCGCCCCGCGTCGCCAGCCGGCGACCGACCATCAGGGCGCGGGCTCGTCCATCACGCCGGCTACCGGTGGTGGCGCACAGAAGCGCCGGGCCGCTTTAGGCCTCTTCGGCAGTCGGCCGAAGAAGTCCAAAGCCTCCACCGCGGCGACCAAGCGAGACGAGGTGGCCGCGAAAGCAGCCCACTTCCGCAAGGCGGTGAAGCAGCCTCAGGCGGTCTCAGCGTAAGTCGTCAATTGCCTTGTCGCATGCTCTTCATCATTCTCTTCTTGTTCGAGCATTCTTCTTCATTTCTTCCGCTTGCTGGACAGGGCGCCGCTTTCCCTTGAGCGTGGTCCGGGCGGCTCCGTAGTTGGGCCGACTGGAGGCTCTTCAAGCTCCCGCCGCATGGACCCCCGCGCCGACCTCAGGGAGGCCATAGAGCGGAACGCCCGTGAAGCACGGGAGGAGCGCGAGGCGGCGGAGAAAGCGGCCGCCCAGGCGGCGAGGGAGCAGGCCAACGCGGCGGCCAAGGCCCAGACGGAGGCGGCGACCGCGGAGCCGGAGGTGGAGGGTTCGTGCAACCAGCCTCCGTTGCTCGCCATTCCCCTCTGAGCCGTGGCCCCCGACACCCCATTGCCCTTGGCGGAGGAGATCATCCCAGACCCGCCGCTGATGGAAAGGGAGGAGGACCCCGTGGCCTTTGCGAGGAAAGCGCCGCCAGCAGCGCCAACCGGAGCGGACCAAGGCGGCCATTCGTCAGCGGCGCCAGAGGGGCCGACCGGGGGTGAGCCGGAGGACAGAGCCGGCCTCGAGGTGCAGCCGGCGACGGGCCGGCGCGCAGGGGGAGGCGCCGCTCCGCCGGAGTTGCGCCGAGTCGCGGGCGCAGGCCAGTCGGCGGAAGATCTGGAGGCGGCCAGCACTGCCACGTCCGAGTGGACTCCCAGCGGGGGGACTGGCGAGCTGAATGTGGCGGCTCAAGGGGTCCGGAGCCGGCTGCAAGCTCAGGCCGCCCTGCTGCAACAGTTCACCCAGGAGTTCTTGTCGACGCGAGCCACCATCCGGGTGAGTCCTTCGTTCTTGGCTGCTTTGCTCTCTTAATTTCTTCCGTGGGGGCGCGTCAGCGCACCCACTGGGTGTAGTCCCTGAGATTCGGGCCGACTACTGCGCAGTCGGGTCGGATCTTTCTTGACAGCTACCTTATTTTTGCCTCTTGTCTGAACTTCCAGGAATATCACAACCTCCGTGCTGCTGCCTTCAACTCCCAGGCTCGGGAGTTGAGCCGGAGGACCGACGACCTGGCCGACAGCCGAAGTAAGTACTCGATCTTGTCTGTCTCCTGTGGGGGCGCGTCAGCGCACCCACTGGGTGTAGTCCCCGAGATTCGGGCCGACTGCTGAGCAGTCGGGTCGGATCTTTCTTGACGACTCTTTCCTTATTGGTTTTCTTTTTCTTTGTCTTCAGGGGCCAACGCCGACTTGAGGAAGGAGCTCGGCGAAGCGAAGGCCGCCCTTCATACCAAGGACGCCGAGTACGCTGCCTTGGTCCAGGAGCGTGATCGCCTGGCCAAGAAGCTGGCCGACCAGGAGAAGAGCCACAGGGCGGCCCTGCAGGCGGCGCAGGATAGCGAAGCCGCCCTGAAGGCAGAGTATGAGACCGAGGCGGCGAGCTGGGCTGAGACCCGGCGAGCCCTGGATTAAGGCTTCGGCCGGATCGAGGATTTGATCGACGGTAAGCCGCCTTCCTCGCCCCTCTCTTGCCCCTTGCCGCCTGGGTTTTTGGCTTAACTTGAGCTGCTGCTTGTTTTTTGGTGCAGACTACTTCCCCGGCTACACCGCCTTCGCCGCCCAAAGCATTGAGGCCCATCGCGAGGCGCGCCGTCAGGCGGGGGCCAACATCGCGCCGGATGCGAACCAGACGCTTGAGGTGCAGCTCTTGGCTGTCCAGGCGCGGTTGCAGCTGGCTCATCGGATGCTTCGCCGGCTCCAACGTGCTGGGGCGCAAGTGTTGGCCACCCTCTGGCCCGGCAAGACGATCCCCCGCACCCCAAGCCGAACTACCGACTGGCTAGAGGTCACAGTCGGTCGCTTTGAGACTTGGAAGGCGTCGGCGGCCCGCCTCGGAGCCGGGCGGGCGTTGGAGTTCGTTCGGGCTTGGTACCCAGGGCTGAGCCTGGACCAGCTGCGCACTTGGCGGATTGAGGCCGACGCGGAGCTGGAGGAGGTGAGGCCGGCTATCGCCCAGCGGGCTTCGATGATCGCCGAGTGCACCGACATCAGCTTTTTCGCACCCGAAATCGATGATGACGGTGTTGCTCAGCCGGAGGAGTGGTTCGGGCTGAACCCGGCGGTGGGCGAGGACTCGGCGGAGGAGATTGCCTCCAGCGACGAGGGCGAGGATGACGAAGAGGAGGACGTCGAAGACGTCGAGCCAGCTGGTGGAACAACCGGCCGACCTCAGGCCGACCGTGCCTCCAGCAACGAGGCGCGTGGAAGCGCGCCCTCTACGGGAGGCGGTGATCAAGCCGAAGTTCGCCAGCCGGCCGCTCCTTCAGCCGGCACGACCATCTCCGCCAACCAGTCCGGCTCGTCATTCGCTCTGCCAGCTTGACCTGTTGTCTTTATCTTTCCCGCTTGTTGTCATTTGAACAATCTTCATTATGTTTTCGCAGTTCCACCCACTGGGGGTGTATCCAAACTATGTTGAATGCTGGCCTCTCGGAGGTCTTTTATGTAAATATTGTTATGTGCATGTTTGGTTTCCATTCGCGTATGCTTTTTATCCTTAGGCCTTTTCCTTTGCCGCCTTCCCTCTTTGGGGAGGCAAGTACTTGAGCTTTCTTGGATTGAAGTGAAGTGAATGGAAACCGGCCGGCCGGCTACTCTGGTAGCCAGTCGGCGGTGGGAGAAAAAACCGGCTTTTGTTATATTAGTCCGTTTGTCCCTAGCCTTTTTTCGTGTGGGCGCCCGTTCCTGCCTTTAACTCTTGCCAGCCGGACAGCCGGTTCTTCGAACTGCGACTTTTGGTGAGAGAAGGCTTGGGAGCCGGCACACTACTTGTCTGACTGCGGGTAGGACTTCTAATATAACTCTAGTCGGCGAGTCCCCGAGCTGACTAGTCGAACCCGGTGCCGGACGGAACAAGTAAATGAAATGACAATGTCATAAGCATGATACTTTTCATTCATAAATAAGGGATGGCAGTCCCCGAGCCCTCCTCGGGGGGCCTATTGTTTCGAACTTAGTACAAAAGTTAGCGTGATACATACTGCATTTCAACTGTAAAATCTTCGAAGGAGGTTGGCGTTCCATGGTCGTTCCGACTCCTTGCCGGAGTCGTCTCTGTTGCGTGCCTTCGGCTTCTGTGCATCGATCAGGTAGTAGGAGTCGTTGCCTAGAGCTCTGTTGATGACGAATGGACCTTCCCAAGGGGCTGAGAGCTTGTGCTGGCCAGCTGTTCGCTGGATCAGCCGGAGCACAAGATCGCCCTCTTGGAAAGATCTTGGCCTGACCTTCCGGCTGTGGTAGCGGCGCAAACCCTGCTGGTAGATGGCAGACCGGCTGAGGGCTAACAGCCGGCTTTCTTCCAGCAGGTCGACGCCGTCTTCTCGTGCTTCCTTGGCCTCCGCTTCCGTGTACATGGTTACTCGAGGCGAGTCGAACTCGATGTCAGTTGGGATGACTGCCTCGGCACCATACACAAGGAAGAAAGGGGTGAAGCCGGTTGACTTGTTTGGTGTAGTGCGCAGACTCCAGAGGACAGCCGGCAGCTCATCGAGCCAACAGTCGGCTAAGCGCTCCAGAGGTACGACCAGTCGGGGCTTGATGCCGGAGAGGATGAGGCCGTTGGCTCGCTCGACCTGGCCGCTTGACTGCGGGTGGGCGACGGATGCTAAGTCCAGTCGGATACCTTGGGCTGCGCAGAAACGTGCCAAGGCTCCTTTGGCAAAATTCGTGCCATTGTCGGTGATGATGCTGTGTGGCACGCCGTACTGAGTTGTTATGTCTGCAATGAACGTCACATCAGTCGGCCCATTCAGCTTCTTGATCGGCTTTGCCTCAATCCACTTGGTGAATTTGTCCACGGTGACGAGCAAATGCGTCATGCCACCGTGCGCCGTCTTGAATGGGCCCACCATGTCCAGTCCCCAAACGGCGAAGGGCCAAGTGAGGGGAATGGTCTTGAGTGCCGAAGCTGGCATGTGTTGCTTGGAGCTGAAAAGTTGGCACCCCTTGCAATGTTTAACTAATTCTTTGGCGTCATCCAAAGCAGTCGGCCAGAAGAAACCATGGCGGAAGGCTTTGGCGACAAGTGATCTTGAGGCCGCATGGTGGCCGCATTCTCCTTGGTGAATGTCTCTGAGGATTGCAATGCCCTTCTCTTGCTCGACGCACCGTTGGAGGATTCCAGTGACACTGCGCTTGACTAGTTCTCTGTTGACGATTGCGTACGCTCCGACTCGACGTTGGACTTGTCTTGCTTCTGTTTCGCCAGCCGGCAGATCTTGGTTTACTAGGAAGTTGAGGATAGACTGAGCCCATGACGGAGCCGCGACTTCTTCTACCGCCAATGTGGCTACTGCCACCAGGGTGGGCGGGCTGGGTGGTGAGATGCTGGAGTCGGTCGCCGGCTGTTGTGCTGGTGCAGTCCCCGGGCCGGCTACCGCAGTCCCCGAGCCGGGTGTGGCAGTCCCCGAGCCGGTTGCCGAAGTCCCCGGGCCGGCTGCGGTTGTCTCGGGGTCGCCTGCTAGGTTCTTCGAGCCGGACCCGGCCGCATCGGGGTCAGGCGGCACGAAGATGGAGTCAGACACTGGAGACGGCTTGATGGACGGCTTGAGGAGGAGTTGTAGAGCGACGCCGGTTGGAATTTCTTGCCGAGTGGAGCCTATTCGAGCCAGGGCATCGGCTGGCTCGTTGTCGGCTCGCGGTACGTGGAGGAACTCGCATCCTTCAAAGTATCCGCTGAGTTGTTGAACCAGGAAGCGGTAGCTCGCCATGTTTGCGTCCTTGGCATCCCAGTCGTCGGATGATTGCTCGACCACCAAGTCCGAGTCGCCATAGCATAGGATCCAGCGAATGCCGAGTTCTTTGGCAAGCCGGAGCCCGTGTATGAGCGCCTCGTACTCGGCCACGTTGTTGGAGGCGGCAAAGTGAATCTGCAGTGTGTATCTGAGCTTGTCGCCTTTAGGAGAGGTAAGGACGATGCCGGCTCCCAAGCCGGTGCGCATCTTGGACCCGTCAAAGTGCATGCGCCAATGGGTGGAGTCGGGAGCCGGCGGCAGGTACTGGGTCTCGGCCCAGTCGACGAGGAAGTCGGCCAGTGCTTGGGACTTGATGGCGGTGCGGGGCTGGTAGAAGATTGTGTAAGGGGCCAGCTCGATGGCCCATTTCGCCACCCGGCCGAATGCGTCCCGGCTGCCTATGATCTTGGCCAGCGGGGCAGTGCATACGACCGTGACAGGATGCTCTTGAAAGTAGGGATTCAGCTTCTTGGCGGTGAAGTACACGCTGTAACACATCTTCTGGTAGTGCGGGTAGTTTTGCTTTGAGGCGGATAGCACCTCGCTCAAATAATACACCGGCCTCTGGACCAGCTGGGCTCAGCCTTCTTCTGGGCGTTGGACTACGATGACGGTGCTGACCACCCGGCTGGTTGCGGCGATGTAGAGGAGCATGGGCTCTTTCTCAGTCGGCGCCGCCAGAACGGGCGGCGTGGCCAGCATCTTCATCAGCTCATGAAAAGCTTGGTCGGCCTGGTCGTTCCACTCGAAGTGAGTGCTCTTCTTCATGAGGCGGTAGAGGGGGAGAGCTTTCTCTCCGAGCCGGCTGATGAAGCGGTTCAAGGAGGCCAAGCACCCGGTGAACTTCTGAATGTCTCGAAGCTTGGTGGGGATCGCCATTCTCTCGATGGCCTTGATCTTCACCGGGTTGCATTCGATGCCGCGTTCGGAGACCAGGAAGCCTAGGAGCTGGCCGGCTGGCACTCCGAACACGCATTTCTCGGGGTTGAGCTTGATTTGGAACCGGCGTAAGTTCTCAAACGTTTCCTTGAGGTCTCCCAGCAAGGTGTCGCGCTTCTCCGTCTTCACCACGATGTCGTCCACGTAAACATGAGCGTTTCTGCCGAGTTGCTTGAGGAGGCACTTCTGCATGCAACGCTGAAAAGTGGCACCGGCATTTCTCAAGCCGAATGTCATAGTCAGGTAGCAAAAGGCCCCAAATGGCATGATGAAGGCGGTCTTTAGGCGGTCGTCCGGATCCAGCTTTATCTGGTGATACCCGGAGTAAGCATCCAAGAAACTCAACAGCTCGCATCCGGCTGTGGAGTCTATCACTTGGTCGATCCTTGGCAGGGCAAAGGGATCTTTGGGGCAAGCCTTGTTGAGGCTCGTGTAGTCTATACACATGCGCCACTTGTTATTCTTCTTTAGCACAAGGACCGGGTTAGCGAGCCACTCTGGAAAGAAAACTTCCATAATGAAGCCAGCCGCCAGAAGCCGGGCTATCTCCTCCCCTATGATCCTGCGTTTCTCCTCCGACAGTCGGCGAAGGGGCTGTTTGACTGGCTTTGCGTCTTCTCGGACGTGTAGTTTGTGCTCGGCGAATTTCCTCGGAACACCCGGCATGTCCTTGGGGGACCATGCAAAGATGTCCCGATTCTCACGGAGGAAATCGGTGAGCTCGCCTTCCTATTTGCTGTTCAGACTTGCCCCGATGACGGCAAACCTCTCTGGATGCTCGGGGTCAAGAGGTATCTTCTTCGTCTCCTTGGCCGGCTGGAAGGATCCTTGAGCATCGTGCTCCTTGGGGTCGGGGGACACAGCCGACTGCTTGCCGGCTATGGCCACGACTCGGTCCAACATCTTCTTTTCCTCGGCAATCACAAGGGACTCGGCCAGCCGGCTGCTGGCTGCCGCGCACTCAGAGGACTTCTTGTAATCGCCGGCTACGGTGATGACGCCTTTGGTGCTTGGTATCTTCATCTTGAGGTACGCATAGTGGGGAACTGCCATGAATTTGGCCAAGGCAGGTCGGCCAAGCAATGCATGGTAAGGGCTCTCCAGGTCCACCACTTCAAACCAGATCGCTTCCCGGCGGAAATGCTCCTTGTCCCCAAAAAGTACATCGATCTTGATCTTGCCAATGGGGGCGCAGGATAAGCCGGGTACGATGCCATGAAACACTGTCCGAGTAGGCATGAGCTGCTTCGTCTTGACGTTTAGCTTCTCCAGGGTGTCACGGTACAGGATGTTGATGCTGCTCCCGCCGTCTATCAACACACGGGAGAAGCGGGCGGCGCGTCTGTCCGTTGCAAGGGTGGCTTCCAGGACCAAAGCATAAGAGCCGGGAGACGGCATCACCTCTGGATGGTCGGCCCGGCTCCAGCTGATGGGCTTTTCTGACCAATGCATGTGTCCGGCGGGGTTGGCAGCGACCACGCTGACTTCCTGGTGCTCTCGGCGTTTGCTGCGCCGGTCTTCGGGCTGGCTGGTAAAGACGATGTAGGTTGCTTTCTCGTCGGGGAATTCGTTGTGCATGGCTCCGACTGCGGGCCGAGCGGCCGGAGGCGGCGGGGCCGGAGGCGGCGGGCCGGCAGGCGGAGGCGGCACGAGCCCCTCGCCTTTAGAGATTCGGGTGAGCCAATGGCACTTCCGGGTTGTGTGGTTGGACGGCTTCGCGCCGCTGTGGAACTTGCACGGGGCATCGAGAGTTTGCTCGTAGGAGAAAGCCGGCTGCCAAGCCGGCCGGCCGCCCTTGGGTTTCTTGGGCGCGGGCCGCCCTTCAGGCGGCATGTCTTCAACTGTGGCCACCTGCCGACTGTCGGGAGGTGGCGCGGGGCCCTTGCGCTTGTGGTCGTTCGAGTGGGGGCGTCGGCCGGAATCCCCAGCCGGCATCTTGGGCGCCGGGTTGAGTACCTTTCCGGACGCGTCTACCCGAAGCTCGGTCTTCATCGAGGAGTCGGCAGTGGCGTACTTGTCCGCTATGTCCAGAAGCTCGTCGAGGGTAGCCGGCTCGTCGCAGAGGAGCTTGTGCTTGAGGAGGGTGCCTTCTCGGCATCCGGCTGTAAAGTACTCAATGGCTTGCACCTCGTGCACCCCCTCGCAAGAATTGCGGAGCTCGGCCCAACGCGTGAGGTAGTCACGAGTGGACTCGGCGGGGCCTTGTACGCACAAGGAGAGCTGTCTGGGCTTGGGAGCCCGCTTGTAGGTGCTGGTGAAGTTGCGGATGAAAGCTTCGGTGAAATCTAGCCAGCTGTTGATGCTGAGAGGCTTGAGGCTGTTGAGCCAGGTTCGCGCCGTGCCTTGCAGCATGAGGGGCACGTACTTCACGGCAACGTGCCGGTTGCCGTTGGCTATGCTGACCGCCGTGGAGTAGTCGATTAGCCAATCTTCCGGCTTCACGGAGCCGTTGTACTTGGGCGTGTCTCTTGGGAGCGAGAACCCTTTGGGGAAAGGCTCATCGCGGATGCGGGGGCCGACATCGTCTTCTTCTTCCAACGCCAGGGATCGCGCCAGGCGGTCGATCCGATGGCGGGCGTCGTTCTTGCCGACTCCTTCGCGGTGACCTAGTCAGTCGCTGAGAGTCGAGTGCGCCACTGGCGGCGGGCTGGGATATCTCTCTCCACGGGGTCGAGGCGGAGGCGGGTTGCCCCGCCATTCCATGGCTCGGGGATGGCCGTCCGCGTCTCGCTCGATGGAGATTCGGGTCCGGCTACGGCTGGCAGCTAGCTCTTTCTCGCGCCGCGTGTGAGTGTCGCTCGTAGCCGGCGTCCGGGACGTCGTGCCGTGATCTCAGCGCGGGGGAGGGCTTCCAGCGCGGGCGTCTGCTTCATGTCGCTGCGTGGCAGCGTCAATCAGTTGCTGGATGCGCCGGGTCATGTAGGGGAGGTCTTTGGCCTCCAAGCCGTCCAACTCGTCTACGGCCGCCTGGGCGGCACGCAAGTTCTCGAGCGGAGTGGCATAGACCGGGCGGTCGACTCCCAGCGTGTCGGCGATGACGGCGCCGCGTTACTTGACAAGGCCGGCCCGGCTTGGCCCGCTCGGGGCCGGCGTGCCGAAGGCGGCGTGGTTAGCTTCGCGCTGATAGGCCTCAGTGAGGCGTCTTGCGGAGGCCAGCCTCCGGCCCTCTGCGAGGAGGGCGAGGCGACGTGCCTCCAGTGCTTCGTCGTCGGCATTGGCCGGGAGGGGGGCGGACAAGTCATGGGCGCTCTCCTCGGCCGGGCCGCCGTGGCCAACAACCATCACTTCGGTGGTGACAGCATCGCAGCCGTCGGCTTGAGGAAGCGGGTCGTTGTAGATCGTGACGTTGGTGGGGAAGGTGTCGTAGGAGGCCGTGTCGGGGTCGACAGGCATCGGGTCGGTGGAGCCAACCGACTCTAGATCCGCAGCAGGCTCGCTGGAGACATGGAGCTGATCGAGAAGGTTGGCGAGGTGGTCGGTGCCCGCATCGGAGGCGAGCTCGTCAGAGATGAGGGTTTCGTCGAGGAGATCGGTGAGGCTGCTCGCCGCGTAGATGCTGGTGACGCCTTGTAGCGCGTCGTGGCAAGCGCCATCGGGCGTGCCGGGCTGGCTACGCTCGTGGGGGAGGAAGAAGGTTCCCGTCCAGAACAGGTCTCCGGACGACGGTGCACCTGGCCCCTAGGTGGGCGCCAAATGTTGGGTGGTAGGTGCGACATATGCCAACGGGTGGCTTATCATTGTGGGAGCCAGTAAGACATCGCCGGTGCTTGGAAACGGGATAAGGCGAAGACATGCACGCCGGCGGATCTTACCCAGCTTCGGGGCTCTCCGTGTTGATAACACCCCTACTGCTGCTCTGCGGGGTCTCCGCATGATCACTAGATGAACAAGTAGCTACACAATGCTCCTTGAGCTGTTTGGTGGGAGGAGGAAGAAGGGCACGACTAGCCTGCTTCCTCTCCCTGTGTGGTGTCTAAGACTAGCAGGGGGTCGCACCCTTTGCATGGGTGCCCCGGGGGGTTTATATAGGCCCACCCCCGGGGGTACAATGATAATCCGACTGGGCGCGGGGCCCAGCCGTCTGTGACTGCGCTCGCCGGCTCCTGCGCCGGCTGCTGGGGCCCGCCGACTGGTGGGTCCCGCCGGCTGCCGGCCCCTTGGTCGACAGGCAGGCTCCACTGTCCAGGGCCTGGTCGTCGGCTGGTTACTGTGGCTCCATCTTGGTGACGTGGGCCTCGTCGTGGTAGGCGCGGCTACAGTGCCGCCGCCGCCCGTCGGGCGATCACTGTAGCCTTGCCGCGTCTTGTCTCCTTAATGGGGCGTCTCCTTCGAGGGAGGCGGCAAGCCGGCTGCGGGGAGCCGGCTCTGTCTTGGGCCGACTGGTTGGAGGCGTGGCCGCCTTCGGGCGTCTCTCTGCCCGAAGGGGCCCACCGTCTGGGGGCCACCCTGGCGGCTCGTCGTGGGTGACATCAGGGTCAACATGGCAACAGTGCCGCGCCGGACGGGTCATGTCTACTCCGTACGGTGCACTGTGCCAGGCGTGCTCCGGGATACGGGGGTGGCAGGCTTCACTGTAGCCACGCCCCGTCGCACTGCCGTTAGGTGGGTGCAAACTTTGAGGGTATGGTCTCGATCGCTTTATGGGAGCCGGCTTCTTGGAGTCGGCCTTCCCGTGGCTTCCTTCATGAGGGCTAAAGTCGGACCGCCTTCCGAAAGCCGGCCTGGGTGGCAGCCAGCAAGGGGAAGGCGGCTCCATGTCTTGGATTCTTGAGAGCCGGACGGGCTCGTGATTTTTTCAGAAGGGCCAGGGGAAGCCGGCTAGGCTACCCATGGCTATTTACTCCGACAGCTTTGATGAAGAGGACTTTGAAGATTTCTTCTTATTCTTTGAATCATCAGAACTGTAGTCCTTGTACTTCTTCTTCTTTGATTCCTTTTCCCACTGAAGACAATCTTGAATGTAGTGACCGGGTTTCTTGCATTTGTGGCAAAGTCACTTCTTATAATCACGGGATGAGGAATCTGATCTTAAGTCATCACTTCTTGAGGATTTTCCAAAACGACCACATCTTGAGAACTTATGGAATTTCCTCATGAGCATTGCTAGCTCCTGGCTCAGTTCTTCAGGATCACCAAGGCTGCTACCAGAATCCTCACCTTCATATTCAGACACTGCCTTGGCCTTCAGAGCTCGTGATCTGCCATAGCTTGGTCCATAGAGATTTCTCTTCTCAGCAAGCTGGAACTCATGAGTGTTTAGCCTCTCGAGGATAGCAGCGGGATCACATGACTTATAGTCTCCACGTTCTTGTATCATCAATGCCAGAGTATCAAATGAGGAATCAAGTGATCTCAGCAATTTCTTCACCACCTCATGGTCGGTGATGTCAGTGGCACCAAGTGCTTGAAGCTCATTTGAGATGTCAGTGAGGCGATCGAAGGTTTGCTGAACATTTTCATTATCGAGTCTTTTGAAGTGATTGAAGAGATTGCGAAAAACGTCAACTCGAGAGTCACGCTATGTTGAGACTCCTTCGTTGACCTTGGACAACCTATCCCAGATAAGCTTAGCTGTTTCCAAAGCGCTCACTCTACCATACTACCCTTTGCTCAAATGGCCACATATGATATTCTTTGCTTGAGAGTCAAGTTTCTTGAGTCTCTTCACATCAGTAACGTTGATGGTAGGAGTGACAAAGGGGACGCCATTTTCCACAATGTACCAGAGATCGTTGTCAATTGCCTCAAGATGCATTTGCATCTTATTCTTCTAGTAGGGGTAGTCTGTCCCATCGAAGGTAGGACACCCAGCAGAGACCTTGATCATACATGTGGTTGACATAACTAAAACTCTAGGTGGTTAAACCAAAATCACATAGAACAAGGGAGTACCTTGCTTTGATACCAATTGAAAGTGCATTAAGTCGACTAGAGGGGGTGAATAGGCGAATTTTATAAATTCTTCACTGAGGAATTTCAGGGCGAGGAAATTCCTAAGCGAAGAACTACTTGCAGCGGAATAAGTACTCAGATGCAGACATGACATAACATAAGCATGGATGTCATGATGAATTGAAAACAAGACACAGAGTACAGAAAGTGTAAGCACGGGATAAAACAGGGTGAAGGCAAACAGGCTGAAGAAATTGAACTGAGGAAATTGAGAAAGTCTTCAGTCAAAGCCTTCAAACATATATGAACAAGCACACAACACAGTAATGAGGAAATGAAGGGGTTGAGGAAATAAAACCAGTAAGCTTGGTGAAGACAATGATTTGGTAGACCAGTTCCAACTGTTGTGACAGTTGTACGTCTGGTTAGAACGCCTAGGTATTTAAACCTGAGGACACACAGTCCCGAACACACAGTCCTCACCGTATTCTCCTTGAACTAAGGTCACACAGACCTCGTCCAGTCACTCGTGGTAAGTCTTCAGGTGACTTCCAAACCTTCACAGACTCGGTCACTCGGCGATCCACAATTTCCTCTTGGATGCTCTAGACCATGACGCCTAACCATCTGGAGGATGCACAGTCCTCAAAGGTAACAAGCGTTGGTTCCACACATGAAAAATCTCTTCAGTGATGCTCAATCACTTTGGGTTTGTAGGTGTTTGGTTTGGGTTTTGGGTTTTTCCTCACTTGATGATTTTCGCTCAAAGTCCCCGGAGGATGGGATGCTCTCAATGACAAGTGTCAGTTTCTCGCGGAGCAGCCAACCAGCTCGTGGTTGTAGGGGGCGGCTATTTATAGCCTAGGGAGCAGCCCGACATGATAAGACATAAATGCCCTTCAATGATATGACCGTTAGGTGGGTAGATATTTTGGGACAGCTGGCGCGTAGCACAACAACGGTCGGAAATTTGGCTATCAAATTCCTCAGGGCTATCATGTTCCTCACTTGTAGGCAATCCGCACTGGTAAATTCCTAACTCCTCAGTCAGAACAAATTCCTCAGAGACCAGAAGAACTTTCATCTCTGTCACTGAAGAAATTGACTGAACTATATGAGATTTCCAATGGCTTAACTCAAAGGGATTGGTAGGTGTAGGATTTTGAGTTGAGAATCACCTGGAAACTTTTCCTTAGTTTTACCTCGACCCCCTTTAACAGTATGGTGTTTCCTATGACTCAAGAAAGAGAAAATGACACTACAAAAACAAAAGTCTTCACGCTTCATGTTCCTCGTATGAATATCAAGTCTTCACGGTCACACCAATTTCTTCACTTTCAAAGTCTTCAGTCGAAGACATTCATTTTTAGGGGTCGACTTTATCTATAAATATCAAACTCCTCATAGACTTATAGACCTGTGTACACTCACAAACGCATTAGTCCCTTAACCTATAAGTCTTCAATACACCAAAATCACTAAGGGGCACTAGATGCACTTACACTTGGGAGTCAAGTAAACCTCTCTATATAAAGAGAGGAGATGTATCAATCTAATCAAGCAAGAATTAAGAAGGAAAACCCTTCCATCTTGCCCGGCCGTGGGCAAAAGCCCCCCGGCCGGCCCTCTCGCACCCTCCTTCTAGCGGCGCCATAACATATACAACTCTTCTTTAAGAAATCCATTAAGGAATGCAGTTTTGACATCCATTTGCCAGATTTCATAAAATGTGGCAATTTCTAACATGATTCGGACAGACTTTTAAGCATCGATACGAGTGAGAAAATCTCATCGTAGTCAACACCTTGAACTTGTCGAAAACTTTTTGCGACAATTCGACTTTAGTAGATAGTAACACTACTATCAGCGTCCGTCTTCCTCTTGAAGATCCATTTATTCTGAATGGCTCACCGATCATCGAGCAAGTCAATCAAAGTCCATACTTTGTTCTCATACATGGATCCCATCTCAGATTTCATGGCCTCAAGCCATTTTGCGGAATCTGGGCTCATCATCGCTTCCTTATAGTTCGTAGGTTCATCATGGTCAAGTAACATGACCTCCAGAACAGGATTACCATACCACTCTGGTGCCGAACGTACTTTGGTTGACCTATGAGGTTCAGTAGTAACTTGATCCGAAGTTTCATGATCATCATCATTAACTTCCTCACTAATTGGTGTAAGCATCACTGGAACTGATGAAGCTATGTACCTAGGGTAGGGGCACGGACCCGTCCAAAAGAGCCCTACCCAAGGACATCCCTAGAAGAAGTCACCTTTCAATCGACTTGAAGGTATCCCACTCGACGGGTGGAAGACACTCAACCAAGAAGCTATCACTCGACCATGAAGCCAACCACTCGACTGCCAGGAGACCTAAAGTCACTCCGCAGGCAAACGGTCGGCTATTAAGTAGTCTTTATGGTCATTATAGCACTTTATTAGGGGCGTTACCAGTAACGCCCCACCTTAAATGTACCTTAAACCCTGCATCACTGAGGGCAGGAGAGGGCCGGCGAACTCTATATAAGCCACCCCCCTCCTCAGTATGAAGGGTTCGCACCTCTGTTATTCACACGCCTATAATCCAATAGACCGCCTCCGAGAACCGAGACGTAGGGCTGTTACTTCCTCCGCGAAGGGCCTGAACTCGTACATCTTGGTGTGTTTACAACTTCCCAATAGCTAAGATCTAGCCTCTCCATACACACCCCCCTACATCGCTGTCAGAGTTAGAACCACGACAGTTGGCGCCCACCGTGGGGCAGGAGTCTTAGTGCCTAGTTGGAGAAGTTGCGATTTTTCCGATCCCTTTGATCATGTTTTCGTGCGGAGATTTGGTGGAGGGCCGCGAGATCCGTCTTGGCGCACTCACGTTCGTCGCCGACAACTCTGCTTGGCTTCGGGAGGCTCCACTCGACATCGACGCCCTCCCCGTCCGTGGTGCGACGCACTTCCGCGCATGTGTTCGTGGCGTCCTCCTGCGGCAGCCGTCGACCCAGTATCGGTCGGCTCCCGTGTCATCTTCCCGCCCTGTCTCCCACCGGCGCAAGCGCTCCGGCCGGTCGAGACTTTAGAGGTGGGTGAGGCATGTCGTGGCCCGCCAGTCGGCAGCCCCACAAGTCGCAGCAATCGAGCCCGACGAATCCCTCTACGGCCTGTTCGACTTGTCGACTGGCTCCGCGGAGATTGCATCCGAGTGCGGCAGCAGCGACCCGGCGGCTGAGGTTCTGGCGGTCGATGGAATACACAGTCCTCCCGGTTTCCCTCGCACCGATGGAGGCGCGGGTGGAGGCGACCCGTCGCATCCTCACGATGAATATCTCCCCGAACCTCTCACGTCAGTGCAGCGAGAGGAGCTTCGCCGCCAGAACATGGATGCGCTCCACACTCCTATCGTTGGAGAAACCCCCGAGGCCCGGGCCTTAGAGGACTCGCGCTTGGCTAACTTGGCCGAGCTCACTCGACTGGAGAATCTCCAGGAAATACTCGACGAGCAAGCGCGTCAGCGGGCTCCCGAGTCTAGTCGACGTCAGCTCTTCCCGCCAACGCAGGTATACCGAACCCCAGTTCAGAATTTGGCCGCGCGGCCCATATAGCAGAATCGATTCAGCCCTCCCAGTCGGAGGCTGGTAGGGGCTTGTTGCAGATCAGAGCGTTGCTCCGGGCGGCGGGAAACCAGAATTCCGTTGTTTCTCAGTCGCGGAATAGGATCCACAGTCGATCCGTTGCAACAGATACAGTCCGGTCGGCTCACAGCCCGAGATCGCCCCCGAGGCGCGAGGGACGTGGTGACCGGCATGATCAGTACAGGAGGAATGAGCAGTATGATCACCGATTCGATCGTGATGATCGACGTCGAGTGCCAACCCCTCCCCCGAGGAGTGGGTCGTATGCGCCTCGACGGCAAGATGACAGACGCCCTCATAGTGTTGGGCAGAGGATTCCAGTCGACCCCAGGGACCCAGGCTTTGATGCGAGATCCATCCTCGTTCAAGGTTTGGTTGACAGGAACAGAGCTCATCGAGAAGGCCACAACAGAGATGCGCCTGCCAGCAGCAGAGTACATGCTTCAGGGCCAGAGTGTTTCAGTCGAGCCATCAGGGCCGCAGTGATTCCTCCCAACTTCCGGTTGGCGACCGGAGTCAGCAAGTTCACCGGCGAGTCTAAGCCTGACAATTGGCTCGAAGACTACCGAGTGGCTGTCCAGATTGGTGGCGGCGATGATGAGGTGGCTATGAAGCATTTGCCTCTCCTGTTAGAGGGCTCAGCCAGAGCGTGGCTGAATCAGTTAGCACCCAGCAGCATCTACACTTGGGAGGATCTCTCTCGAGTGTTTGTCACAACCCTTGAAGGAACATGCAAGCGACCGGCAGGCCTTATAGAATTGCGGTCCTGCGTGCAGAAACCGAGTGAATCTCTGAGGGATTACATCCAGAGGTGGATCACTTTGCATCACACGGTTGAGAATGTACCAGATCACCAAGCAGTTTGTGCCTTTAAAGAAGGCGTCAAGAACAGAGAGTTGAACCTGAAGTTCGGTCGGACCGGAGAAATGTCTCTGAATCGAATGATGGAAATTGCCACCAAATACGCTAACAGAGAAGATGAAGATCGACTCCGGAGTGGCAAGCAGAAAGCAGTCGCCCAGGAAACCGGAGGCAATTCCAGTCGGAAGCAGAAGCGGAAGGCCGAGCCAGCCGCTCCTGGGGAGGCCCTGGCCGTGACCCAGGGAAAATTCAAGGGAAAACCCAAGGGGCCCTAGAACCACAAGAAAGTCAAGGATCAAGATGGAAATGATGTTTTGGATCTGCCATGTCACATCCACACCAAGAAAGATGAAGAGGGTAATTTTATTTACCCAAAGCATACCACTCGACAGTGCCGGCTCCTAATCCAGCAGTTTCAAGGCAAACAGTCCAAGGACAAGGAAAAAGAGTCGGACAGAGTTGAGGACAAGGAAGACAGTGACGATGGGTACCCCCAAGTCAATTCCACCCTGATGATTTTTGCTGATGTCGAAAGCAAAAGTCGACTGAAAGTCATTAACCGTGAAGTGAATATGGTTGCCCCGGCAACACCCAGCTACCTGAAGTGGTCTCAGACTGCCATCACATTCGACCAGTCCGATCACCCTGCGCACATTGCCAGCCCTGGGAGGCAAGCTCTGGTGGTCGATCCAATTGTCGAAGGCACTCGACTGACCAAAGTCCTGATGGATGGTGGCAGCGGCCTGAACATACTGTATGCAGAAACGTTGAAAGGGATGGGCATTCTGATGTCCAGGCTCAGTGCCAGCAACATGAGTTTCCATGGAGTCATTCCTGGAAAGAAAGCCGAGTCACTCGGCCAGATTGCTCTCGATGTGGTTTTCGGTGATTCAAAGAATTACCGCAAGGAAAAGTTGACATTTGAGGTTGTGGACTTCCAAAGTGCTTATCATGCTATTCTAGGCCGGCCAGCTTATGCACGCTTCATGGCTCGACCGTGCTATGTGTATCTCAAGTTGAAGATGCCCAGCCCCAAAGGCGTGATCACCGTTACAGGCAATCGGAAGAAAGCAGAGGAGTGTTTTCAGAAAGGATCAAAGATCGCTGATGCTCAGATGTTAGTAGTCGAACTGCAAGAGTACCAGAAGACTGCTGATCCGAGTGAATTGCTGCGAGCCAAGAAGCCAGCTTCAGAATCAGATTTGCAGTCGTCCGGTGAAACTAAGCCAGTTCACATCCACCCGACCGACCCTGATGCTGCTCCGACTCACATCTCAACGACGCTCGACTCCAAATAGGAAGAAGCGCTGATCCAGTTCCTCCGTGAGAACTGGGACATCTTCGCATGGAAGCCTTCTGACATGCCTGGAGTTCCCAGGGGGCTGGCTGAGCACCGTCTACGAGTCGACCCGAAGTTCAAGCCTGTGAAAGAACATCTTCGACGGTCCGCCGTCCAGAAGAGGAAAGCTATTGGCGAGGAAGTGGCTCGGCTCTTAGCAGCAGAGTTCATCCGAGAGATTTACCACTCCGAATGGCTCGCCAATGTTGTCATGGTCCCCAAGAAGGACAAGTCACTTCGTATGTGCATTGACTTTAAACATATCAATCGGGCCTGCCCGAAAGATCATTTCCCTCTCCCCGCATCGACTAGGTAGTCGACTCGACCACGGGGTGTGAGCGTTTGTCTTTTCTAGATGCTTATTCAGGGTACCATCAGATCCGTCTGTATGGACCCGACGAGATCAAAACGGCTTTCATCACCCCATTCGGATGCTTCTGTTATATCACCATGCCCTTCGGCCTCAAGAATGCTGGAGCCACGTTTATGAGGACGATCCAGAAGTGTTTGCTCACTCAAATCAGTCGGAACGTAGAAGCATACATGGATGATATTGTGGTTAAGTCACGGAAAGGTTCCGACCTACTGACTGACCTTGCCGAAACCTTTGCTAACCTCAGGAGATATGATATCAAGCTCAATCCATCAAAGTGCACATTCGGAGTTCCAGGTGGAAAGTTACTCAGTTTTCTCATTTCCGAACGAGGAATCGACGCCAATCCCGAGAAAGTTGGCACCATATTTCGGATGAAGCACCCTGTGCGTGTACATGATGTCCAGAAGCTTACAGGTTCCTTGGCCGCTCTAAGTCGATTCATTTCTCGTCTCGGTGAAAAGGCGTTGCCTCTTTACCGACTGATGAAGAAGTCTGACAAGTTCGAGTGGACTCCAGAAGCTGATGCAGCGTTCGCAGAGCTCAAAGCTCTGCTCTCCACCCAGCCGGTGCTTGCTGCCCCAATCAGTAAAGAGCCTCTGCTGCTTTACATTGCGGCCACGGGACAAGTTGTCAGTACAGTACTTACGGTCGAGCGGGAAGAAGAAGGAAAGGCCTTCAGAGTTCAGCGCCCAGTATATTATGTGTCTGAAGTTTTGACCCCTTCGAAGCAAAGATATCCCCATTACCAGAAGCTCGTATATGGGATCTACATGACCACGAAGAAGGTTGCACACTACTTCTCTGACCATTCCATTACAGTCGTCAGCGACGCTCCACTGTCAGAGATCTTGCACAACAGAGATGCAACTGGTCGAGTGGCGAAGTGGGCGATTAAACTCCTTCCCCTAGATATCAAGTTTGAAGCAAAGAAGGCTATCAAGTCCCAAGCAATTGCAGATTTCGTCGCCGAATGGATTGAACAGCAGCTTCCGACTCAAGTTCACTCGGAGCACTGGACCGTGTTCTTCGATGGATCTAAGATGCTGAATGGTTCCGGTGCTGGGGTAGTCTTGGTCTCCCCCCGAGGAGATAAGCTCAGATATGTTCTCCAGATTCACTTTGATTCCTCCAATAATGAAGCAGAATGTGAAGCACTCTTGTATGGGTTGCGCATGGCCATTTCACTCGGTGTCCGGCGCCTCATGGTCTATGGCGACTCAGATTTGGTGGTTAATCAGGTGATGAAGGAGTGGGACGTCAGAAGCCCAGCTATGACTGGCTACTGCAATGCAGTAAGAAAGCTAGAAAAGAAATTCGAGGGGCTAGAGCTTCATCACATCCCCCGACTGAAAAATCAAGCAGCTGATGATCTGGCAAAGATAGGCTCCAAGAGAGAAGCCATTCCCAGCAATGTGTTTTTGGAGCACATCCGCTCGCCGTCAGTCCAGGAGGATCCTTTTACAGAAGAAGCCCCGCAACTGAAAAGTGCCACAGATCCGACTGAAGTCGAAATTCCTGCTGTGGTCGACCTAGTCATGGAGGTCTTGGCAATCACTCCCGACTGGACGGTACCATACATCACGTGTATCTTGAGGAAAGAACTCCCGGAGGACGAGGAAGAGGCTCGACAGATCGTCCGCCGATCCAAGGCCTTCACAGTCATAAAGGGACAGCTGTATAGGGAAAGCGCGACTGGAATCGGTCAGAAGTGCATAACACCAGAAGAGGGTCAGATAATCCTTGATGATATCCACTCGGGGACCTGTGGTCACCATGCGTCCTCTCGGACCATTGTGGCTAAAGCATACCGAGCGGTATTTTACTGGCCAAGAGCAAATGAGATGGCAAAAGAGATAGTCGACAAGTGTGGAGGCTGCCAGTTCTACTCCAACATGTCACACAAGCCTGCATCATCCCTGAAGACCATTCCACTCGTCTGGCCCTTTGCTGTCTGGGGACTGGACATGGTTGGTCCACTGAGAACAGGCAGGAGCGGATTCACGCATGTGCTTGTGGCAGTCGACAAGTTCACCAAATGGATTGAAGCCAAGCCTATCAAAAATCTTGATGCCAGCACTGCTATCGGTTTCACCAGAGAGTTGACATTCAGATATGGGGTCCCGCATAGCATCATCACTGACAATGGGTCAAACTTCGATTCAGACAAGTTCAGAGCTTTTTGCGCCTCTCAAGGCACACGAGTCGACTACGCGTCGATCGCGCATACTCAGTCGAATGGACAAGCTGAAAGAGCAAATGGTCTGATTCTCAAAGGACTGAAGCCTCGACTGATGCGTGATCTCAAGCACGCAGCAGGCGCTTGGGTCGACGAACTTCCGTCAGTTTTGTGGGGGCTGAGGACCACCCCGAACCGGTCGACCGGAAAAACGCCATTCTTTCTGGTTTACGGAGCCAAAGCCGTCCTACCGAGTGATCTACTTCACAACGCCCCCAGAGTCAAGCTTTATAACGAAGACGAAGCAGAGAAAGCCCGGAAAGACGTAGTCGACCTCCTAGAGGAGGAGAGGGAAATGGCTATGATCAGATCGACCATCTATCAGCAAGACTTGCGTCAATTCCATGCCAGAAATGTGAAGAGCCGAGCCTTCCAGGAAGGAGATTTGGTCCTCCGAGTGGATCAACAGAAACCACACAAACTTGCTCCTACTTGGGAAGGCCCTTCATCGTCACCAGAGTCCTCCACAATGGAGCATATCACCTCTACAATGTTGATCGCCAGATCGACGAGCCACGAGCTTGGAATGCGGAACTGCTCCGCCCCTTTTACACTTGAGTTCTCCCTTGGACGAGATGTAATAAGAAAAAAATTCTGCAGTTTATTTTTACCAAAGACAAGAGTGTTCCAATAATTGCTGTCACTTTTGTTTGCATACGAAATCCCCCAGTGGGTGACTTAGCTACGAATCCGTTCCGCCTAAGTTTGAAAAATCCTATCGAGTGGAGAGCCAGACTCCCACTCGGAGGCTTAGCTGCAGCCCAGTGCTTGCCTAAGTGTTCAAAAATCCTATCGAGTGGAGAGCCAGACTCCCACTCGGGGGCTTAGCTGCAGCCCAGTGCTCGCCTAAGTGTTTAAAAATCCTACCGAGTGGCGAGCCAGACTCCCACTCGGGGGCTTAGCTGCAGTCCAGTACTCGCCTAAGTTCTCCCACTTAGAGACTTAGCTGCAGTCAGGCACTCGCCTAAGTTTGAAAAAATCCTACCGAGTGGAGAGCGAACCTCCCACTCGGGGGCTTAGCTGCAGTCCAGTACTCGACTAAGTTCTCCCACTTAGAGACTTAGCTGCAGTCAGGCACTCGCCTAAGTTTGAAAAAATCCTACCGAATGGAGAGCAATCCTCCCACTCGGGGGCTTAGCTGCAGTCCAGTACTCGCCTAAGTTCTCCCACCTAGAGACTTAACTGCAGTCAGGCACTCGCCTAAGTTTGAAAAAATCCTACCGAGTGGAGAGCAATCCTCCCACTCGGGAGCTTAGCTGCAGCCCAGTGCTCGCCTAAGTTTGAAAAAATCCTACCGAGTGGAGAGCGAACCTCCCACTCGGGGGCTTAGCTGCAGTCCAGTACTCGCCTAAGTTCTCCCACCTAGAGACTTAGCTGCAGTCAGGCACTCGCCTAAGTTTGAAAAAATCCTACTGAGTGGAGAGCAATCCTCCCACTCGGGGGCTTAGCTGCAGTCCAAGCACTCGCCTAAGTATTTAAAAATCCTACCGAGTGGAGAGCAAACCTCCCACTCGGGGGCTTAGCTGCAGTCCAAACACTCGCCTAAGTATTTGAAAATCCTACCGAGTGGAGAGCAAACCTCCCACTCTGGGGCTTAGCTGCAGTCCAAGCACTCGCCTAAGTATTTGAAAATCCTACCGAGTGGAGAGCAAACCTCCCACTCGGGGGCTTAGCTGCAGTCCAAGCACTCGCCTAAGTATTTGAAAATCCTACCGAGTGGAGAGCAAACCTCCCACTCGGGGGCTTAGCTGCAGCCCAGCGCTCGCCTAAGTGTTTAAAAATCCTACCGAGTGAGAGCAAACCTCCCACTCGGGGGCTTAGCTGCAACCCAGCGCTCGCCTAAGTGTTTAAAAACCCTATCGAGTGAGAGAAAACCTCCCACTCGGGGACTTAGCTGCGGCCCAGTGCTCGCCTAAGTACAGGACACAACCCAATCCGCAGGGACGACGAGGCGCAATTCGACTGCTACCTTCTCCTTCGGAGTTGTGCCGCAAATACGAGGTTATTCCGAGTGAAGATCGAATTCCACTCGACGGATCAAACCACAAAGATATTCAAAGAGAAATCAAGTTCAGATAAAGCCTAAAAGGTCCCAAACCTCAGATCAAAGTACTCGAGCCCTCGGCTCGGCAGAGTTTAACGGTTACAAATCCACTCAGCATTCCGAGGCAAATTTAAAAAGTGAAGCATAAAAGTTTTTCATTCCTCGGGAGGAGGACTGGAAGGGGCGACGAACTCGTCCAAGTCGATCCCATCTGCAATACGAGTGGCAGCAGCGATGAAAGTCTCCATGAAGTCTTGAAAGTTGTGCTTGCTGGTATTGGCAACTTGGATGGCGGCCAGCTTTTCCTCTCAGGCCTCCTTGCAATGGACGCGGACCAGAGACAGAGCGACATCAGCACCACATCTAGAGGAAGATTTCTTCCATTCCGCCACTCGACCCGGGACTTCATTCAGTCGAGCCATCAAAGGCTCGAGGTCGTTCTGAAGCGTCGTCCCAGGCCAGAGCGATGTGTCGATCCGCGACATCGCAACTTTCAACCGAGCCAGATAGTCAACCACGCTGGCAATACGAGACTCCAGACGGAGCACGTTCACTGAAGCCTCGTCCTTCACAAGAGAGTTAGCAGGGTCCAAGCCTGGCTCCACTCGACTGGTCTCCTCTTCAAAGTTCTGACAGAATTCTGCAAACACGATTCAAGAGTAAGACAGTGGCCCTACATAGGCTTGGTAAATGCAAGACAGTCAGGTCGGAGTAATTACCTTCGAGCATGACAAACAGCTTCTTGGCGAGTCCACCGAGATAAGCCTCCAGATCGTTCCTCTTCCCCACCAGCTCACTCGCCTTGTCGTGAAGAACCACGTTGTCATTCTTCAGTCGACTGACCTCTTGATTGGCTACCTCGAGAGCAGTTTTCAGTCTGGAGTTCTCCTGCTCAAGAGTTACGACCGAAGCCAGTTTCTCCTCAGCAAGCCTCGTTTTGGTTAAGACCTCCTTCTGCGCTTCTGCAAGATCTTGATCCTTCTTCTTCAGAGCTTCTTCCAGTTTATCTGCGGCACGTCGAGTGAAATCAACATCGAGAATGGACAAACAAGAAAAATCACTCGCCAAGAATGGAGAACCTCGCCAGCCATACCTTTTGCTTCTTCTTGTGCCTTCTTCAAATTCTCTTGAGCAAGCTTCAAGTTAAGGTTGAGCTGGATCTGCTGATTCTCCAACTCAGTATAGCGAGCTACAAGTTCACAGGATTTCTGCAAAAAGAAAAATCAGTGGACAGACGTCCAAGATAAGTTACTTCCGAGTGACTAAGAGACAATGACGACGTTTCTAAGACTACAGTCGAATCAAAAACATTCGACAGTAGTCTCGGGGACTACACCCAGTGGGTGCACCCAGCGTGCCCCCACTGTATAAAAAAATGTCGACTGCCCGCAGTCGACCGGATACAGTTCCATTCGACATGGCCTGACCAGAACGAGTGAAGAAATACAGCTACAACAACATAATATAAAGACTACAGTCGACTGCCAGCAGTCCACCGTAGTCTCGGGGACTACACCCAGTGGGTGCACTTAGCGTGCCCCCACTCGTCCAAGATTTGGCAGACACACCCATTGGGTGTACAGATACAAAGATCTTCGGAAAAGAGATTCTTCAAACAACATAACGTAATAGACCAAGTGTTGAGTCGACTGACCTGGACGTTACTCTGAAGGGCCGAACTCGCGTCATAAGCTGCTTGGTTGGCCTCCCGAGCCACTTTCACTTGTTCCATCAGGATCCCCGCCTGGCGTATGGCCTCTTTCGCGGCAGCCGCTTGGTCCTCAGGGACGGGGTACGTGGCAAAGAGCGAAGGCGGATCCGCAGTCGACGTCGAGGGCCGCATGCTCGTCAGAGGAACAGCGAAAGTCACAGAAGCCCGAGTGGTGTCACCACCATCCCGAGCTACGGCCTCAGACGCCGGAGCAGATTGGGGAGTCTTGTCAGCCGGCGCCCTCCTGTTCCTTCTCACTCTTAGCGGTTCATCGTCATCGTCATCCGGGAGGTTGATAACATGAGGAGGAGCTACAAGAAAAAATTCAATCGACCAGAGTTGCAATAAATGTCCGGTCGACTCAAAGAAGAACATCAGCAATCGTACCAGGGTTGGAGGTAACAGCATCCTCCATCTCTTGGTCATCGTCCTGGGTGGAGATCTCAGAAGTAGCAGCACTGCAAGTCTCGAAAGTCAGTCAGTTGGCTCAATGAATCGACCAAGGATCTGTCCACGGTCGACAAAGGAAAACAAGTTCTATTATTACCCAGAAATGGTGGGGACGGCCATCTTCATCTCGGGCAGAGCCTTGGGCGGCTTGGACGGCGTCGCGCGTGGGTGCTTGGGAGCCTTTCCAGTCGGCGTAGGAGAAGAGGTCCGAGGGCGTTTCGACGACTGCCCAACAGGAGCAGTCGCCCTACCACGCTCCCGCGCTGGATCGTGTGTGAGCTTGGATCACCCCTCCGGGCGGGGGGGTTCAACCTCCTCCTCCTCCTCTTCGCTGGAGTCGACGTCGTCGCCTCCCTCTCCTTCACCGTCGGACTCCCACTCGCCTTGATCATCTCCACTCTCACCTCCGCTCGCCTCCCCTTCCTCAGTTGGCTCCTGTGCCCCGTTGGGCGTCGAGTACATCTCAGTAGTCGCCTGAAAAACAACAGACAAGACAAAGGTCAATCGACCAACTAAAAGAAGACCAATGAAGAAAACAAGATCTCAGTCGGGAGCATAAAGACAGACCTGGTCCACGTCATACGAGTTGTCGAGCGGAATTACCCTCCTGGCTCCTCGGGGGTTGTCCTTGTTTCCTGTGATGCTCGACAGCCACCCCTCCAGCATCTCATCAGTGACCTCCTCCGGGTGGATCCGAGTGGTGTCGTCGAGACCCGAGTACAGCCACATCGGGTGGTCACGAGCCTGGAGCAGTTGGATGCGCCTCCGGAGGAAGACCTCCAGCAAATCCATACCAGTCACGCCCTCGCGGACAAGCTCAACCACTCGACCAGCCGGCACTTTGACTTGGGCCTTTTCCTCTGGCGTCACTTTCAGAGAAGCAGGTTTTTCAGCTCGGTCGAGAGAGAAAGGGGGAAGACCAGTCGACTGTCCTGGGGTCGCCTGGTCTTGACAGTAGAACCAGGTCGCCTGCCAACCGCGGACCGACTCCGGGAAAGTGATAGATGGAAAACAACTCTTTCCCCTCGTCTAGATCGCTAGGCCCCCGCACAGCTGGATCACCTGCGTCCTTTCGGCACTCGACTTGGCCTTCTTGACCGATTGGGAACAGTAGGTAAAGATGTGCTTGAAGAGTCCCCAATGGGGGCGGCAACCCAAGAACCCTCACACATGGAGATGAAAGCAGCAAGGTATACGATGGAGTTGGGAGTGAAGTGGTGGAGCTGCGCTCCGAAGAAGTTCAGGAAGCTCCGGAAAAAAGGGTGGGGCGGCAGAGAAAACCCGCGGTCGACATGGGTGGCTAGGAGCACGCACTCACCGTCGCGGGGTTGAGGTTCGATCTCTCTCCCCGGGAGACGCGCAGCTTCGTGGGGAATGACTCCCCCCTCGACCATGTCATCGAGATCTTCTTGCCGGATCACCGACGGCATCCAATCGCCCTGGATCCAGCCTCGGGGCAGAGCAGACCTTGAGGAGGATCCGCCCTGAGCAGACCTCTCCCCCTTTCCCTACGCCGCCGCCTTCTTCGCACGCTCCAGAGCGGATGTCTTGTCCTTCGCCATCGTAGCTGGCAAATCTTGCACGGGCCTGCGGCGCTAAGGTGAGAGCGGAGGTGGCGGAAGAACTTGCGAAGGGAGAGAGGAAGAAGAAAGCACACTGTTTGGAAACCCCGAGCCGGCGACTTATAAGAGGCCGCTCCCGAGTGGCTGACTGGTAGGCCCAGGCTGTCCAGTCAAATCCCGCAGCAGATGCGCGCGCAGTACGTGGCGAAAAGGTGGTGTGGCAATCGAGGAGCTTTCGCTTTATCGCTTCCGATTACTGCGGCCGCTCCCGTCCCGCGCGCTTCCCGAAATCCGCATCCCGCGACATCCGCGGGCTGCAGAACAACTTGTCAAAACAGAAGACCCCGCTCGCGCCGACACTCGGTATGTCACAAGTAAAGAAATTCACTCGACGAAAGGCCTGGAATGGATCAAGGCGACTGAAAGAGGTTGATGACGTCATCCGTGACGATTGACCCAAAACAAGGCACTCATGTAGCCCGAAGAACCAGTCGGAAAGATCCCCAACTCTTTCCCCACTCTAACCTCGATCCATTCGGGGGCTAATGATGAAGCTATGTACCTAGGGTAGGGGCACGGACCCGTCCAAAAGAGCCCTACCCAAGGACATCCCTAGAAGAAGTCACCTTTCAATCGACTTGAAGGTATCCCACTCGATGGGTGCAAGACACTCGACCAAGAAGCTATCACTCGACCATGAAGCCAACCACTCGACTGCCAGGAGACCTAAAGTCACTCCGCGGGCAAATGGTCGGCTATTAAGTAGTCTTTATGGTCATTATAGCACTTTATTAGGGGCGTTACCAGTAACGCCCCACCTTAAATGTACCTTAAACCCTGCATCACTGAGGGCAGGAGAGGGCCGGCGAACTCTATATAAGCCACCCCCCTCCTCAGTATGAAGGGTTCGCACCTCTATTATTCACACGCCTATAATCCAATCGACCGCCTCCGGGCACCGAGACGTAGGGCTGTTACTTCCTCCACGAAGGGCCTGAACTCGTACATCTTGGTGTGTTTACAACTTCCCAATAGCTAAGATCTAGCCTCTCCATACACACCCCCCTACATCGCTGTCAGAGTTAGAACCACGACAGGAACTGATTTCTGTGATGAACTACTTTCCAATTCGGGAGAAGGTACAATTACCTCATCAAGTTCTACTTTCCTCCCACTCACTTCTTTTGAGAGAAACTCCTTCTCTAGAAAGGATCCATTTTTAGCAACAAAGATCTTGCCTTCGGATCTGTGATAGAAGGTGTACCCAACAGTTTCTTTTGGGTATCCTATGAAGATGCACTTCTCCGATTTGGGTTTGAGCTTATCAGGCTGAAACTTTTTCACATAAGCATTGCAACCCCAAACTTTAAGAAATGACAGCTTAGGTTTCTTGCTAAACCATAGTTCATACGGTGTCATCTCAACGGATTTCAGACGGTGCCCTATTTAACGTGAATGCGGATGTCTCTAATGCATAACCCCAAAACAATACTGTTAAATCAGTAAGAGACATCATAGATAAAGTACGGTTACGACGTTCGGACACACCGTTACACTGTGGTGTTCCAGGTGGCGCGAGTTGCGAAACTATTTGACATTGTTTCAACTAAAGGCCGAACTCGTAACTCAAATATTTCGTCTCCGCGATCAGATCGTAAAAACTTTATTTTCTTGTTACGATGATTCTCCACTTCACTCTGAAATTCTTTGAACTTTTCAAATGTTTCAGACTTGTGTTTCATTAAGTAGATATACTCATATCTTCTCAAATCATATGTGAAGGTCAGAAAATAACGATACCCGACGCGAGCCTCAACACTCATTGGACCGCATACATCAGTATGTATCATTTCCAATAAGTCAGTGGCTCGCTCCATTGTTCCAGAGAACGGAGTCTTATTCATCTTGCCCGTGAGGCATGGTTCACAAGCATCAAATGATTCATAATCAAGTGATTCCAAAAGTCCATCCGCATGGAGTTTCCTCATGCGCTTTACATCAATATGACCTAAACGACAGTGCCACAAGTATGTTGCACTATCATTATCAACTTTGCATCTTTTGGCATCAATATTATGAATATGTGTATCACTACGATCGAGATTCAATAAACCATTTATATTAAGTGTATGACCATAGAAGGTTTTATTCATGTAAACAGAACAACAATTATTCTTTGACTTAAATGAATAACCGTATTGCAATAAACATGATCCAATCATATTCATGCTCAACGCAAACACCAAATAACATTTATTTTAGGTTCAACACTAATCCCGAAGGTAAAAGGAGTGTGCGATGGTGATCTTATCAACCTTGGAATCATTTCCAACACACATCGTCACCTTGCCCTTAACTAGTCTCTGTTCATTTTGCAACTCCTGTTTCGAGTTACTAATCTTAGCAACTGAACCGGTATCAAATACCCTGGGGTTACTATGAACACTAGTAAAGTACACATCAATAACATGTATATCAAATATACCTTTGTTAAGTTTGCCATCCTTCTTACTCGCCAAGTATCTAGGGCAGTTCCACTTCCAGTAACCATTTCCTTTGAAGTAGAGCACTCAGTTTCAGGCTTGGGTCTAGCTTTGGGCTTCTTCATGGGAGTGTCAACTTGCTTGCCATTCTTCTTGAAGTTCCCTTTCTTTCCCTTGCCCTTTTACTTGAAACTAGTGGTCTTGTCAACCATTAACACTTGATGCTTTTTCTTGATTTCTACCTTCGCCAATTTCAGCATCGCGAAGAGCTTGGGAATCGTTTATGTTATCCCTTGCATATTATAGTTCATCACAAAGTTCTAGTAACTTGGTGATAGTGACTAGAGAACTCTGTCAGTCACTATCTTATTTGGAAGATTAACTCCCACTTGATTCAAGTGATTGTAGTAATCAAACATTCTGAGCACATGCTCACTAGCTGAGCTATTCTCCTCCATCTTGTAGGCAAAGTACTTGTCAGAGGTCTCATACGTCTTAACACGGGCATGAGTAATACCAATTTCAGCTCTTGGAACATCTCATATGCTCCGTGGCATTCAAAATGTTTTTGAAGTCCCATTTCTAAGCCATAAAAATGGCGCACTAAACTATCAAGTAGTCATTATACCGAGCTTGTCAAACGTTCATAACGTCTGCATCTGCTCCTACAAAAGGTCTGTCACTTAGCGGTGCATTAAGGACATAATTCTTCTGTGAAGAAATGAGGATAATCCTCAGATCACGGAGCTAGTCCGCATCATTGCTACTAACATCTTTCAACATAGTTTTCTCTAGGAACATATCATAAATAAAACAGGGAAGCTACGCGAGCAATTGATCTACAACATAGATATGCAAACACTATCATGACTAAGTTCATGATAAATTTAAGTTCAATTAATCATATTACTTAAGAACTCCCACTTAGATAGACATCCCTCTAATCATATAAGTGATCACGTGATCCATATCAACTAAACCATGTCCGATCATCGCGTGAGATGGAGTAGCTTCCAATGGTGAACATCACTATGTTGATCATATCTACTATATGATTCATGCTCGACCTTTCGGTCCCAGTGTTCCGAGGCCATATCTGCATATGCTAGGCTCGTCAAGTTTAACCCGAGTATTCTGCGTGTGCAATACTGGCTTGCACCCGTTGTATGTGAACGTAGAGCTTATCACACTCGATCATCACGTGGTGTCTCGGCATGAAGAACTGTCGCAACGGTGCATACTCGGGGAGAACACTTATACCTTGAAATTTTAGTAAGGGATCATCTCATAATGCTACCGTCGTACTAAGCAAAATAAGATGCATAAAAGATAAACATCACATGCAATCAAAATATGTGACATAATATGGCCATCATCATCTTGTGCCTTTGATCTCCTTCTCCAAAGTACCTTCATGATCTCCATCGTCACCGGCATGACACCATGATCTCCATCATCTTGATCTTTATCAACGTGTCTTCATATGGTCATCTCACCAACTATTGCTTTTGCACCTATTGCTATCACATAGCGTTAAAGTAAAGCAATTATATGGCACTTGCATCTTATGCAATAAAGAGACAATCATAAGGCTCCTGGCAGTTTCCGATAACTTTAAAAAAACATGATCATCTCATACAACAATTTATATAATCACGTCTTGACCATATCACATCACAACATGCCCTACAAAAACAAGTTAGACGTCCTCTACTTTGTTGTTGCAAATTTACGTGGCTGCTACGGGCTTAGCAAGAACCGTTCTTACCTACGCATCAAAAACCACAACGCGGTATAGTGGTTGCTTTTTTATCTTCAAAAAGAACCATGTTCATTGAATCTGATTCAACTAAAGTTGGAGAAACTGACACCTGCCAGCCACCTGTGTGCAAAGCACGTCGATAGAACCAGTCTCATGAACGCGGTCATGTAATGTCAGTCCCGACCGGTTCATCCAACAATACCGCCGAATCAACAAACAACTAGTGATGGCAAGCAATATGTATATACCCACGCCCACAACTCCTTTGTGTTCTACTCGTGCATATAACATCTACGCATAAACCTGGCTCTGATACCACTGTTGGAGAACGCAGTAATTTCAAAAAAAATCCTACGCACACGCAAGATCCATCTAGGTGAGGCATAGCAACGAGAGGGGAAGAGTATGTCTATGTACCCTCGTAGACCGAAAGCGGAAGCGGTATAACAACGCGGTTGATGTAGTCGTACATCTTCACGATCCGACCGATCTCAGCACCGAACGTACGGCACCTCCGTGTTCAGCACACGTTCAGCTCGATGACGTCCCTCGTACTCTTGATCTAGTTGAGGCTGAGGGAGAGTTTCATCAGCATGACGGTGTGCCAACAGTGATGATGAAGTTACCGGCATAGGGCTTCGCCTAAGAACTACGACGATATGACCGAGGTGGAATATGGTGGAGGGGGCACCACACACGGCTAAGACAATTATAAACTTGTGTGTCTATGGGGTGCCCCTCTCCCCCGTATATAAAGGAGGGGAGAAGGAGGAGGGCCGGCCTCAAGGGGCGCGCCCAAGGAAGGGATTCCTACTCCTAGTAGTAGGTTTCCCCCTTTCCTAGTCCATGTAGGAGAAGAAGGAAGGAGAGGGGAGGGAGAAGGAAAGAGGGGAGCGCCTGATACGTCTCCAACGTATCTATAATTTTTGATTGCTCCATGCTATATTATCTACTGTTTTGATGTTTATGGGCTTTATTATACACTTTTATATCATTTTTGGGACTAACCTATTAACCCAGAGCCCAGTGCCAGTTTCTGTTTTTACCCTGTTTTAGGGTTTCGAAGAAAAGGAAAATCAAACGGAGTCCAATTGACCTGAAACTTCACGGAACTCATTTTTGGAAGGAAAGAAGCCGAGAAGACTTGGAGTGCACGTCGGGGGATCTACGAGGAGGTCACGAGGCAGGGGGGCGCGCCCACCCCCTGGGAGCGCCCTCCACCCTCGTGAGCCCCTCGTGGCCCCCCTGACGTACTTCTTCCGCCTATATATCTCCATATACCCTAAAAACATCCGTGAGCACAATAGATCGGGAGTTCCGCCACCAGAAGCCTCCGTAGCCACCGAAAGCCAATCTAGACCCGTTCCGGCACCCTGCTGGAGGGGGCAATCTCTCTCCGGTGGCCATCTTCATCATCCTGGTGCTCTCCATGATGAGGAGGGAGTAGTTCTCCCTTGGGGCTGAGGTATGTACCAGTAGCTATGTGTTTGATCTCTCTCTCTCTCTCGTTTTCTTGAGATGGTACGATCTTGATGTATCGCGAGCTTTGCTATTATATTTGGATCCTATGATGTTTATTCCCCCCTCTACTCTCTTCGTAATGATTGAGTTTCCCCTTTGAAGTTATATTATCGGATTGAGTATTTAAAGATTTGAGAACACTTGATGTATGTCTTGCCGTGGGTATCTGTGGTGACAATGGGATACCACGTGATTCACTTGATGTATGTTTTGGTGATCAACTTGCGGGTTCCGCCCATGTACCTATGCATAGGGGTTGGCACACGTTTTCGTCGTGATTCTCCGGTAGAACTTTGGGGCACTCTTTGAGGTCCTTTGTGTTGGTTGAATAGATGAATCTGAGATTGTGTGATGCATATCGTATAATCATGCCCACAGATACTTGAGGTGACATTGGAGTATCTAGGTGACATTAGGGTTTTGGTTGATTTGTATCTTAAGGTGTTATTCTAGTATGAACTCTAGGGCTGTTTGTGACACTTATAGGAATAGCCCAACGGATTGATTGGAAAGAATAACTTTGAGGTGGTTTCGTACCCTACCATAATCTCTTCGTTCGTTCTCCGCTATTAGTGACTTTGGAGTGACTCTTTGTTGCATGTTGAGGGATAGTTATGTGATCCAATTATGTTAGTATTGTTGAGAGAACTTACACTAGTGAAAGTATGAACCCTAGGCCTTGTTTCCTATCATTGCAATACCGTTTATGCTCACTTTTATCACTTGCTACCTTGCTGTTTTTATATTTTCAGATTACAAAAACTATTATCTACTATCCATATACCACTTGTATCACCATCTCTTCGCCGAACTAGTGCACTTATACAATTTACCATTGTTTTGGGTGTGTTGGGGACACAAGAGACTCTTTGTTATTTGGTTGCAGGGTTGCTTGAGAGAGACCATCTTCATCCTACGCCTCCTACGGATTGATAAACCTTAGGTCATCCACTTGAGCGAAATTTGCTACTGTCCTAGAAACCTCTGCGCTTGAGGCCCAACAACGTCTACAAGAAGAAGGTTGTGTAGTAGACATCAAGCTCTTTTCTGGCGCCGTTGTCGGGGAGGTGAGTGCTTGAAGTTATATCTTTAGATCTTGCAATCGAGTCTTTTAGTTTCTTGTTTTATCACTAGTTTAGTTTATAAAAGAAAATTACAAAAAATGGAATTGAGTTTGTATCATACGCTTCACCTTTTTAATATCTTTCGAGAGTATGATGGAAAGGATAATTGTGGCAAAGTGTTAGAAGAAGAATGCATTAAAATGTTTGGCACTAAATCTTTGAATAATGAGCATGATTGCAATGTTGTTAGTATGAACTCCTTGAATATCCATGGTACTAATGATGATTGCACTAGTTATGATGAAAATGTCTCCTATAAACATGTCAATTTTTGTGGAGTGCATTGGGTTTGCAAGTACACACCAAATAGGGAAGATAGATATTGCAAGAGGCATAAGTAGTTAGAAACTAAATTGTTGCAAGAAATTCTTGATGATTGCGCTGAAAGATTCAATATTTTTCGCGCTCCTTGTGAACTTTGCAATGAACATGGTCATTTAAAGCTCCAATGCTATTTGTTTCATGATCAAGTCGTGTCCAAACATTGTCATAATTTGATTACCCTTGAGCATCATAAAGAGCTTAGCCTTCTTTTGGGTTATGAAGAAATGAAACGTATAACTGAGGGTATTCCAAAATTTAATCTTGATAGAATTCTTGATTTTGATCTAGAGAATATTTATATGTATTGTGCGGTGAATTGCATTGAAAATCCTTATATTGCCAATTACATAAAGAAAAGAAAACAAATAGAGGATGAAGAGAATACTAATGAAAGGGGAGAGACCTCCCAATATCCTCCTGTTATTTCTTATGATGAATCAGGTAACGAGGAGGAGCCTCCTATTCAACCAATCTCATTAATATGGAGCTCCAAAAAGAAGAAAAGAAAAAGTAAGAGAGGTAAAAATATATCTCTCTCAAATAATGCTGCTCCTATTACTATTGTTCCTCATGAAAATATAATTGTGGAAGATAATGATACTTCTTATGATCTTGAAAATCTTTTTGGCACTTTCTTGGAAGAATATGATAATTGCTATACTATTGGTGCCATCCATACTATTAATTATGAGAGTGATTATGCTTATGATATGAAAAGGCCCAAGCTTGGGGATGCTATGTTTGATGAATATGATGTTTTTGAGAATATATTTGCTGCAATTAATGTTTGTCCCAAGCTTGGGGATGCTACGTTTAATGAAGATGATATTTTTAGTCTCCCAAGTTTTGATATGCAAATTTATAATGATGATAACATGCCTCCTACTTATGATAATTATTGTGATGATACATATGCTATAGAAAGTAGTGAGGATTATATTTATAAAACTTGTCATGATTATGGTTACCCCTTTTCTGAACATTACTCTTTTAATGTGGAAACAATTTATAGTATTCAAGTCTCTTATGACACTCCCACTATTCCGATTAAGAAGAAATTTGCTTATGTGGAGAGTAATAAAATTTCTATGCTTGTAGATCATGAAAATAATGCTTTAGGTGCTGGTTATATTGTTGAATTCATTCATGATTCTACTGAAAATTATTACGAGGGAGGAACATATGCTTGTAGGAATTGCAATAATATCAAGTTTCCTCTCTATGTGCTTAAAATTTTGAAGTTATGCTTGTTTTACCTTCCTATGCAAGTTGATTCTTGTTCCCACAAGTTGTTTGCTCACAAAATCTCTATGCATAGGAAGAGTGTTAGAATTAAATGTGCTAGTCATATTCGTCATGATGCTCTCTTTATGTTACAATTCTTATCTTTTATGTGAGCATCATTGAAATCATCATGCCTAGCTAGGGGCGTTAAATGATAGCGCTTGTTGGGAGGCAACCCAACTTTATTTTTTGTTCCTTACTTTTTGCTCCTGTTTAGTGATAAATAATTCATCTAGCCTCTGTTTAGATGTGGTTTTATGTGTTTAATTAGTGTTTGTGCCAAGTAGAACCTTTGGGAAGACTTGGGGAGAGTCTTTGCGATCATGCTGTAAAAACAGAAACTTTAGCGCTCACGAGAATTATTGAAATTTTTACTTGAAGAGTGATATTTAGTTAATTATTTTTTCAGATGATTAAAAGATAAATTCCTCACGTCCAGAAATTTATTTGAGAATTTTATGAGTTCCAGAAGTATACGTTTGATTCAGATTACTACAGACTGTTCTGTTTTTGACAGATCCTATTTTCGATGTGTTGTTTGCTTATTTTGATGAATCTATGAGTAGTATCGGAGGGTATGAACCATATATAAGTCGGAATAAAGTAGGTTTAACACCAATATAAATTATAATGAGTTCATTACAGTACCTTGAAGTGGTGATTTATTTTCTTATACTAACGGAGCTCACAAGTTTTCTACTTTAAGTTTTGTGTTGTGAAGTTTTGAAGTTTTGGGTAAAGATTTGATGGACTATGGAATAAGGAGTGGAAAGAGCCTAAGCTTGGGGATGCCCAAGGCACCCCAATGTAATATTCAAGGAAAACCAAGAGCCTAAGCTTGGGGATGCCCCGGAAGGCATCCCCTCTTTCGTCTTCGTTCATCGGTAACTTTACTTGGAGCTATATTTTTATTCGCCACATGATATGTGTTTTGCTTGGAGCGTCAATTTATTTTGTTAGGATTTGCTTGCTGTTATTTATAATAATTTTTTGCATCTTTTATTTCAATAAAAGTGGCATTGATAGCCTTTACTATGCCTATGTTACAAGTATACATGTTGCTGTTTGAAAACAGAAATTTTACCGCTGTTGCAATAATTCCCTAGAAAAGTCAGAATGTGATAAAATGTTGAAACCTCTTGAATATTGAGCTCTGATAAATTTACTACATTGGGAATTTTCTTTCATAATTTTTGGAGCTAGGGAAGTATGGATGTTGCAGCATTCTTTACAGACTATCCTGTTTAGGCAGATTGCTGTTATGTTTGCATTGATTGCATATGTTTGCTTCTTTAGTGATTCTATTTGAGGATAGGGATATTAAATATGCAGAGGCATTTAGTATGCAATGTTGAATAATAATTTTAGTGATTTGCTACAGTAGAGTATGATAAGGTTTTTGCAATGGTTTATACTAACTTATCTCACGAGTCCTTGTTGAGTTTTGTGTGGATGAAGCTTTTGAGATTTAGGGAGACCGTGATATGATAGGAATTAAGGAGAAACAAAATCTCAAGCTTGGGGATTCCCAAGGCACCCCAAGATAATATTTCAAGAAGTCTCAAGCGTCTAAGCTTGGGGATGCCCCGGTTGGCATCCCACCTTTCTTCTTCAACAATTATCGGTTAGTTTCGGTTGATCCTAAGTTTTTGCTTCTTCGCATGATGTTTTCCATTCTTAGAATGTCATTTTATTTTTGATTTTCTTGATGTTTGAATAGAATAACAAGATCTAAAATTATTAAATTTTAGAGAGTCTTCACATAGTTGCATAATTATTCGACTACTCATTGATCTTCACTTATATCTTTCGGAGTAGTTTGTCATTTGCTCTAGTGCTTCACTTATATCTTTTAGAGCATGGTGGTAGTTTTATTTTGAAGAAATAGATGAACTCTCATGCTTCGCTTATATTATTTTGAGAGTCTTAAATAGCATGGTAATTTGCTTAAAATCCTAATATGCTAGGCATCTAAGAATAGTAAAAACTTTCATATAGAGTATTGAATACTAAGAGAAGTTTGATGCTTGATGATTGTTTTGAGATATGGAAGTAATAATATCAAAGTCGTGCTAGTTGAGTAGTTGTGAAATTGAGAAATTCTTGTGTTGAAGTTTGCAAGTCCCGTAGCATGCACGTATGGTAAACGTTGTGTAACAAATTTGAAACATGAGGTGTTATTTGATTGTCCTCCTTATGAGTGGCGGTCGAGGACGAGCGATGGTCTTTTCCTACCAATCTATCCCCCTATGAGCATGTGCGTAGTGCCAAGGTTTTTGATGACTTGTAGATTTTTGCAATAAGTATGTGATTTCTTTATGACTAATGTTGAGTCCATGGATTATACGCACTCTCACCCTTCCATCCTTGCTAGCCTCTTCGGTACCGTGCATTGCCCTTTCTCACATTGAGAGTTGGCGCAAACTTCGCCGGTGCATCCAAACCCCGTGATATGATACGCTCTGTCACACATAAACCTCCTTATATCTTCCTCAAAACAGCCACAATACCTACCTATTATGGCATTTCCAAAGCCATTCCGAGATATATTGCCATGCAACTTTCCATCATTCCGTTCATCATGACACATTCATCATTGTCATATTGCTTAGCATGATCATGTAGTTGACATAGTATTTGTGGCAAAGCCACCGATCATAATTCTTTCATACATGTCACTCTTGATTCATTGCATATCCCGGTACACCGCCAGAGGCATTCATATAGAGTCATCTTTGTTCTAGTATCGAGTTGTAATCATTGAGTTGTAAATAAATAGAAGTGTGATGATCATCATTATTAGAGCATTGTCCCAAGTGAGGAATAAAAAAAGAGAAAGGCCATAAAAAAGAGAAGGCCCAAAAAATAGAAAGGCCATAAAAAAGAGAAGGCCCAAAAAAGAGAAAGGCCATAAAAAAGAGAAGGCCCAAAAAATGAGAGAAAAAGAGAGAAGGGACAATGTTACTATCCTTTTACCACACTTGTGCTTCAAAGTAGCACCATGATCTTCATAGTAGAGAGTCTCTTGTTTTGTCACTTTCATATACTAGTGGGAATTTTTCATTATAGAACTTGGATTGTATATTCCAACAATGGGCCTCCTCAAGTGCCCTAGGCCTTCGTGAGCAAGCAAGTTGGATGCACACCCACTTAGTTTCTTTTGTTGAGCTTTCATACATTTATAGCTCTAGTGCATCCGTTGCATGGCAATCCCTACTCCTTGCATTAACATCAATTGGTGGGCATCTCCATAGCCCATTTATTAGCCTCGTTGATGTGAGACTTTCTCCTTTTTGTCTTCTCCACATAACCCCCCCCCCTCATTATATTCTATTCCACCCATAGTGCTATATCCATGGCTCGCGCTCATGTATTGCGTGAAAGTTTATAGGTTTGAGATTACTAAAGTATGAAACAATTGCTTGGCTTGTCATCGGGGATTGTGCATGGTGAGAGCATTCTTGTGTGACGAAAATGGAGCATGACTAAACTATATGATTTTGTAGGGATGAACTTTCATTGGCCATGTTATTTTGAGAAGACATAATTGCTTAGTTAGTATGCTTGAAGTATTATCATTTTTATGTCAATATGAACTTTTGTCTTGAATCTTTCGGATCTGAATATTCATACCACAATTAAGAAGAATCACATTGAAATTATGCCAAGTAGCACTCCGCATCAAAAGTTCTGTTTTTATCATTTACCTACTCGAGGACGAGCAGGAACTAAGCTTGGGGATGCTGATACGTCTCCAACGTATCTATAATTTTTGATTGCTCCATGCTATATTATATACTGTTTTGAATGTTTATGGGCTTCATTATACACTTTTATATTATTTTTGGGACTAACCTATTAACCTAGAGCCCAGTGCCAGTTTCTGTTTTTACCCTATTTTAGGGTTTCGAAGAAAAGGAAAACAAACGGAGTCCAATTGACCTGAAACTTCACGGAACTCATTTTTGGAAGGAAAGAAGCCCAGAAGACTTGGAGTGCACGTCGGGGGATCTGCGAGGAGGTCACGAGGCAGGGGGGCGCGCCCTCCACCCTCGCGAGCCCCTCGTGGCCCCCCTGGCGTACTTCTTCCGCCTATATATCTCCATATACCCTAAAAACATCTGTGATCACAATAGATCGGGAGTTCGCCGCCAGAAGCCTCCGTAGCCATCGAAAGCCAATCTAGACTCGTTCCGGCACCCTACCGGAGGGGGCAATCCCTCTCCGGTGGCCATCTTCATCATCCCGGTGCTCTCCATGATGAGGAGGGAGTAGTTCTCCCTCAGGGCTGAGGGTATGTACCAGTAGCTATGTGCTTGATCTCTCTCTCTCTCGTTTTCTTGAGATTGTACGATCTTGATGTATCGCGAGCTTTGCTATTATATTTGGATCCTATGATGTTTCTTACCCCCTCTACTCTCTTGTAATGATTGAGTTTCCCCTTTGAAGTTATATTATTGGATTGAGTCTTTAAAGATTTGTGAACACTTGATGTATGTCTTGCCGTGGGTATCTGTGGTGACAATGGGATACCACGTGATTCACTTGATGTATGTTTTGGTGATCAACTTGCGGGTTCCGCCCATGAACCTATGCATAGGGGTTGGCACACGTTTTCGTCGTGATTCTCCGGTAGAACTTTGGGGCACTCTTTGAGGTCCTTTGTGTTGGTTGAATAGATGAATCTGAGATTGTGTGATGCATATCGTATAATCATGCCAACGGATACTTGAGGTGACATTGGAGTATCTAGGTGACATTAGGGTTTTGGTTGATTTGTATCTTAAGGTGTTATTCTAGTACGAACTCTAGGGCTGTTTGTGACACTTATAGGAATAGCCCAATGGATTGATTGGAAAGAATAACTTTGAGGTGGTTTCGTACCCTACCATAATCTCTTCGTTCGTTCTCCGCTATTAGTGACTTCGGAGTGACTCTTTGTTGCATGTTGAGGGATAGTTATGTGATCCAATTATGTTAGTATTGTTGAGAGAACTTACACTAGTGAAAGTATGAACCCTAGGCCTTGTTTCCGATCATTGCAATACCGTTTATGCTCACTTTTATCACTTGCTACCTTGCTGTTTTTATATTTTCAGATTACAAAAACTATTATCTACTATCCATATACCACTTGTATCACCATCTCTTCGCCGAACTAGTGCACTTATACAATTTACCATTGTATTAGGTGTGTTGGGGACACAAGAGACTCTTTGTTATTTGGTTGTAGGGTTGCTTGAGAGAGACCATCTTCATCCTACGCCTCCTACGGATTGATAAACCTTAGGTCATCCACTTGAGGGAAATTTGCTGCTGTCCTACAAACCTCTGCACTTGGAGGCCCAACAACCTCTACAAGAAGAAGGTTGTGTAGTAGACATCAGCGCCGCCCCCTCCCTAGTCCAATTCGGACCAGCCCATGCGGGGGGCGCGCGGCCTCCCCTTGTGGCATGATGATCCACAAGTAACGGGGATCTATCGTAGTCCTTTCGATAAGTAAGAGTGTCGAACCCAACGAGGAGCAGAAGGAAATGATAAGCGGTTTTCAGGAAGGTATTCTCTGCAAGTACTGAAATAAGTGGTAACAGATAGTTTTGTGATATGATAAATTGTAATGAGCAACAAGTAACAAAAGTAAATAAAGTGCAGCAAGGTGGCCCAATCCTTTCGTAGCATAGGACAAGCCAGAACAAACTCTTATAATAGGAAAAGCGCTCCCGAGGACACATGGGAATATCGTCAAGCTAGTTTTCATCACGTTCATATGATTCGCGTTCGATACTTTGATAATTTGATATGTGGGTGGACCGGTGCTTGGGTATTGTTCTTACTTGAACAAGCATCCCACTTATGATTAACCTCTATTGCAAGCATCCGCAACTACAACAAAAGTATTAAGGTAAACCTAACCATAGCATGAAACATATGGATCCAAATCAGCCCCTTACGAAGCAACGCATAAACTAGGGTTTAAGCTTCTGTCACTCTAGCAACCCATCATCTACTTATTACTTCCCAATGCCTTCCTCTAGGCCCAAATAATGGTGAAGTGTTATGTAGTCGACGTTCACATAACACCGCTAGAGGCTAGACAACATACATCTTATCAAAATATCAAACGAATACCAAATTCACATGACTACTCATAGCAAGACTTCTCCCTTGTCCTCACGAACGAACGTAATTACTCACAAAGCATATTCATGTTCATAATCAGAGGGGTAATAATATGCATATAGGATCTGAACATATGATCTTCCACCAATTAAACCAACTAGCATCAACTACAAGGACTAATCAACACTACTAGCAACCTACTAGCACCAATCCCGGACTTTGACACAAGAATTGGATACAAGAGATGAACTAGGGTTTGGAGATGAGATGGTGCTGGTGAAGATGTTGATGGAGATTGCCCTCTCCCGATGAGAGGAGCGTTGGTGATGACGATGGTGATGATTTCCCCCTCCGGGAAGGAAGTATCCCTGGCAGAACAGCTCTGCCAGAGCTCTAGATTGGATCCACCAAGGTTCCGCCTCGTGGCGGCGGAGTCTCGTCCCGAAAAGTTCCTTCCTCTTTTTTTTCTCATCGAAAGACCTCATATAGGAGAAGATGGGCATCGGAGAGCCACCAGGGGGGCCATGAGATAGGGGGCGCCCCCCCCCACCCTCGTGAGCAGGGTGTGGGCCCCCTGGCCTTCATCTTTGCTGTGGATTTTTCTTTATTTCTTTTAAGACATTTCGTGGAGTTTCAGGACTTTTGGAGTTGCGCAGAATAGGTCTCTAATATTTGCTCCTTTTCCAGACCAGAATTCCAGCTGCCGGCATTCTCCCTCTTTATGTAAACCTTGTAAAATAAGAGAGAATAGCCATAAGTATTGTGAAATAAAGTGAAATAACAGTCCATAATGCAATAAATATCGATATAAAAGCATGATGCAAAATGGACGTATCAACTCCCCCAAGCTTAGACCTCGCTTGTCCTCAAGCGAAAAGCCGATAACAATAAATGTGTCCTCATGTTTAGAGGTAGAGGCGTCGATAAAAATAAAATACGGACATGAAGGCATCATGATTATTCTTATAACAGCAACATATATAGGTTTTGTCATATGATTACTTATGTTCAAGTGATGATCTATTCACAATGCAAAAGTATAAATCATAAACCTTTTTGGACTCCGACAAACTATAATCTCAGTCATTGAAGCAATTGCAATTTATCATAACATCGGAAAGAGTCTATGTCAGAGCTGAAAAGCAAGTCCACATACTTAACTATCATTTAGTCCTCCATAATTGCTAACACTTGCGCGATACTTGTGGTTACAGAGTTTTAATCGGACACAGAGAAAGATAAGGGCTTATAGTTTTTCCCCACAACCTTTTACCTCAAGGGTAATGTCAACAATAATGGTTCATGCTCCCCTACATCCAATTAGATATATATATATATATCATGCTTCTTTCCAACATGCTGAGCTTGCCAAAGGATAAAATAAAAAAAAGAAAAGGTGAAGATCACCATGACTCTTGCATAAGGTAGAAGATAATAATAAAGGATAGGCCCTTCGCAGAGGGAAGCAGAGGTTGCCATGCGCTTTTATGGTTGGATGTATAAAATCTCAATGCGAAAAACGTCACTTTATATTGCCCCTTGTGATATGAACCTTTATTATGCAGTCCGTGCTTTTATTACTTCCACATCACAAGATCGTATAAAGCTTATTTCTCCCACACCAATCAATCATACATATTTAGAGCAATTTTTATTGCTTCTCACCGATGACAACTTACTTGAAGGATCTTACTCAATCCATAGGTAGATATGGTGGACTCTCATGGCAAAACTAGTTTAGGGATATTTGGAAGCACAAGTAGCATTTCTACTTGGTGCTGAGAATTTGGCTAGCATGAGGGGGAAAGGCAAGCTCAACAAGTTAGAGGAACCATGACAACATACTTTATCTCAGATATAAGAAAGACATAACTCATTATGTTGTCTTCCTTGTCCAACATCAACTCTTTAGCATGTCATATTTTAATGAGTGCTCCCAATCATAAAAGATGTCAATGATAATATATCTATATGTGAAACCTCTCTTTCCTTATTACTTCCTATTAATTGCAATAATGACCAAAGCTATGTCTGCCAACTCCCAACAACTTTTAATCATCATACTCTTTCTATGTGAAGTCATTACTCTCAATAAGATCAATATGAACTTTTTGTTTCTTTTATTCTTTTCTTCTTTATTTTATTCACCCAAGATCATGGCAAAATAATCAAGCCCTTGACTCAACACTAATCTTTATTATATATAACTCACGGACTCGATTACATAGACGGATCATAAAGCAAAACTCAAAACTAGATCATGCCATAAACTTTATTCTACTAGATCAAGATACTACTAATAGGATCGAACTAAGAAAACGGTAAAGATAGGAGTTGTGATGGTGATACAATAGCACCTCCCCCAAGCTTGGCAGTTGCCAAGGGGAGTGCCCATACCCAGATACTCAATTCTTCTTTGTTGGATGAGACGGTGGAGGTGTTGTTGATGATGCGAGCTTGTCATCCATCTTCCAAGGCATAGATTCACCATCATAGAAAGATAATCAAGTCTCCGGAATCCTCAAATCTGCAGCCAAACTCATTCTTTTGAATCTATATTCATACTCACGGTTTTGGTTTTGAAGGTCATAGACTTGGGCTTGGAGGTGCTCGATCTTCTCATGTAGCTTGAAGATGGCCTCCTCGGTGTTCTTGGCATCCGGCTTGTAGTTATTAGTGAACTCCGCGAGCATCATGTGGCTAGCGTTGATTCCACGCTCCACCATCCTTTGGCACTTGAAAACTTGTTGCTCCACTGCTTCGAGCCTCATCTCCATGCTTTCGGTCCCCTTTGGTCCCTCTTCATCGCGGATGTGCAGCAACCCATCACGCATCTCAATGGTTTGAGGGTGTCGCAGCACCTCCGCGAGGTAAGGGTTGATGACCTTCTCGAAGAACTTGTCCTTGGAGGCGCTTGGGGCCGTCATGATAACCTAGATCTGTCAGAAAAACAGCTCGAAACAAAAACATGAGATTTTTGCGCGATACGGGAGTCAAAACCTTCGGGAGGATATATAATGAATCTTTACCGACCAAAATACGTAACGTGCAAGAAAACGGAGTCCGGAGGGCACACGAGGCGCTCACGAGGTAGGGGTCGCGCCTAGGGGGGTAGGGCGCGCCCACCACCCTCGTGGGGCCCTCATGTCCTTCCCGGATTGCTACTTATTTTTCTATATTTCTAAATATTCCAAAACGGAGAAATATTGCCTTAAAAATTGTTTTGGAGTCGGTTTACTTACCGTACCACATACCTATTCCTTTTCGGAGTCTGAAACGTTCCAGAAAGTGTCCCTTATGTATTCCTCCGGGGTTATGGTTTCAATAATATTGGTTTCAACATTTATGGGATTACCTGAGATATAATGTTTAATTCTTTGACCATTTACCACCTTCGGATTTGTTCCCTCGAAGTTGTTGATTTTTATGGCACCGGAACGATAGACCTCTTCGATGACGTAGGGACCTTCCCATTTAGAGAGAAGTTTTCCTGCAAACAATCTTAAATGAGAGTTGTATAGCAATACATAATCACCTACATTAAACTCACGCTTTTGTATCCTTTTGTCATGCCATCTTTTAACTTTTTATTTAAACAACTTGGCATTTTCATAAGCTTGGGTTCTCCATTCATCAAGTGAGCTAATATCAAATAACCTCTTTTCACCGGCAAGTTTAAAATCATAGTTGAGCTCTTTAATAGCCCAATATGCCTTATGTTCTAGTTCGAGAGGTAAGTGACATGCTTTTCCATAGACCATTTTATACGGGGACATACCCATAGGATTTTTGTATGCAGTTCTATAAGCCCATAATGCATCATCAAGTTTCTTAGACCAATTCTTTCTAGACCTATTAACAGTCTTTTGCAAAATTAATTTGAGCTCTCTATTGCTCAACTCTACTTGACCAGTAGACTGTGGATGATAAGGGGATGCAATTCTATGATTAACATCATATTTAGCAAGCATTTTACGGAAGACACCATGAATAAAGTGTGAACCACTATCAGTCATTAAATATCTAGGGACTCCAAACCTCGGGAAAATAACTTCTTTAAGCATTTTAATAGAAGTGTTATGATCAGCACTACTAGTTGGAATAGCTTCTACCCACTTAGTAACGTAATCAACAGCAACTAAAATATGTGTGTATCCATTAGAGGCAGGAAACGGTCCCATATAATCAAAGCCCCAAACATCAAACGGTTCAATAACAAGTGAATAATTCATAGGCATTTATTGACGTCTACTAATATTACCAATTCTTTGACATTCATCACAAGACAAGACAAACTTACGAGCATCCTTGAAGAGAGTAGGCCAATAAAAACCAGATTGCAATACCTTATGTGCAGTTCTATCTCCAGCGTGGTGTCCTCCATAAGACTCGGAATGACACTTGCGTAGGATATGTTCCTGTTCATGCTCAGGTACACAACGCCTAATAACACCATCTACTCCTTCTTTATAAAGATGTGGGTCATCCCAAAAGTAATGTCTCAAATCATACAAAAACTTTTTCTTTTGTTGGTATGTGAAGCTAGGTGGTATAAACTTAGCAACAATATAATTAGCATAATCAGCATACCATGGAGTACTACGAGAAGTACTTATAACATTTAATTGCTCATCAGGAAAGTCATCATTAATAGGTAGTGGGTCATCACGAATATTTTCTAACCTAGACAAGTTGTCTGCAACGGGGTTCTTAGCTCCCTTTCTATCAACAATATGCAAATCAAATTCTTGTAGCAAGAAAACCCATCTAATAAGTCTAGGTTTAGCATCTTTCTTTTCCATAAGATATTTAATAGCAGCATGATCTGTTTGAATAGTTACTTTAGAATCAACAATATAAGATCTGAACTTATCACAAGCAAATACAACTGCTAAAAGTTCTTTTTCAGTAGTAGCATAATTTCTTTGAGCATTGTCTAGAGTCTTACTAGCATAATGAATAACATTTAATTTCTTATCGACTCTTTGCCCTAGAACAACACCTACAGCATAATCACTAGCATCACACATAATTTCAAAGGGTAAATTCCAATCAGGTGGCTGAACAATAGGTGCAGAGACTAATGCTTTCTTAAGTATTTCAAATGCTTCTACACAATCATCATCAAAGATGAATTGTATATCTTTTTGCAATAAATTAGTCAGAGGCCGAGAAATTTTTGAGAAGTCCTTAATGAACCTCCTATAAAACCCGGCATGACCAAGGAAACTTCTTATACCTTTGATGTCCTTGGGACATGGCATCTTTTCAATAGCATCAACCTTGGCTTTATCAACTTCAATACCTCTTTCAGAAACTTTGTGCCCCAAAACAATACCTTCATTAACCATAAAGTGGCACTTTTCCCAATTCAAGACAAGATTAGTTTCTTCACATCTCTGCAAAACTCGATCAAGATTGCTCAAGCAATCGTCAAAAGAGGAACCATAGACAGAAAAGTCGTCCATGAAAACCTCACAAATCTTTTCACAAAAGTCAGAGAATATAGCCATCATGCATCTTTGAAAGGTAGCAGGTGCATTACATAAACCAAAAGGCATACGTCTATAAGCAAAAGTACCAAAAGGGCATGTAAAAGTAGTCTTTGATTGATCTTTAGCCGACACGGGTATTTGAGAGAAACCAGAATAACCATCTAGAAAGCAATAGTGTGTGTGTTTGCATAATCTTTCTAGCATTTGATCAATAAAAGGTAAGGGGTAATGATATTTCTTAGTAGCTTTATTTAATTTGCAGAAATCAATTACCATCCTATAACCTGTGATAATTCTTTGTGGAATCAATTCATCTTTATCATTAGGAACAACAGTAATACCTCCCTTCTTAGGGACACAATGGACAGGACTTACCCACTCACTATCAGCAACGGGGTAGATTATACCTGCCTCCAGAAGCTTTAGTATTTCTTTTCTTACCACTTCTTTCATTTTAGGATTCAGACGTCGTTGAGGATCACAAACTGGTTTGGCATCTGCTTCCAAATTATTTTATGTTGGCATAGAGTGGGACTAATGCCCTTAAGATCATCAAGAGTATATCCAATAGCAGCACGATGCTTCTTCAGAGTTTTCAATAATCTTTCTTCTTCATGCTCTCAAAGGTTAGCACTAATAATAACATGATATATCTTCTTTTCATCAAGATAAGCATATTTAAGATTATCAGGCAGAGGTTTAAGCTCGAACACGGGATCACCCTTGGGTGGAGGAGGATCCCCTAAGATTTCAACAGGCAAGTTGTGTTTCAGAACAGGTTCCTGTTTAAAGAATACTTCATCTATTTCCCTTCTTTCATTCATGAACATATCATTTTCATGGTCTAGCAAATAGTGTTCTAAAGGATCACTAGGAGGTACTACAATAGAAGCAAGACCAATAATTTCATCCTTACTAGGTAATTCTTCCTCACGATGTTGTTTACTAAATTTAGAGAAATTAAACTCATGAACCATATCATCCAAACCAACAGTAACAACATTCTTTGTGCAATCTATGGTAGCATTGACAGTATTTAAGAAGGGTCTACCAAATATAATGGGACAAAAACTATCTTGTGGGGAACCAAGAACAAGAAAATCAGCAGGATAATTAGTTTTCCCACACAAGACTTCAACATGTCTGACAATTCCCATTGCTGAAATAGTATCTCTATTGACAAGTTTAATTGTGACATCAATATCTTCTAACTCAGCAGGTGCAATTTCATTCTTAATTTCTTCATATAAAGTATGTGGTATAACACTAGCACTAGCACCCATATCACATAAGCCATGATAACAATGATCCCCTATTTTAACAAAAATAACAGGCACGCCTACCATGGGTCTATGTTTATCTTTAGCACAGGGTTTAGCAATTCTAGCAGTTTCACCTTCGAACTGAATAACATGCCCATCAATATTATTAGACAAGAGATCTTTAACAATAGCAATATTAGGTTCTACTTTAACTTGTTCAGGAGGTGTATAAGTTCTAATATTGCTTTTACGAACAACAGTTGCAGCTTTAGCATGATCCTTTATTCTAATAGGGAAAGGTGGTTTGTCGATATAAGAAGTAAGAACAATAGGATCATTATAAGTGACAGTCTTTTTTTCAACTTTAATAGGTGCAACTACTTTTACTTCTATGGGAGGATGATATTTAAACCACTTCTCCTTAGGGAGATCAACATAAGTAGCAAAAGATTCATAGAAAGAAGCTACTATCTCAGAGTCAAGTCCATATTTAGTGCTAAACTTACGGAAAATATCGGTATCCATGAAAGATTTAACACAATCAAACTTAGGTGTCATACCTGACTCCTTAGCTTCGTCGAGGCCCCAATCTTCAGAGTTGCGTTTAATTCTATCCAATAAATTCCATCTGAATTCAATAGTCTTCATCATAAAAGAGCCAGCACAAGAAGTATCGAGCATGTTGCGATTGTTTTCAGAAAGCCGAGTATAAAAACTTTGCATAATTATTTCTCTCGGGAGCTCATGATTGGGGCATGAATATAACATTGATTTAAGCCTCCCCAAGCTTGAGCGATGCTTTCTCCTTCGCGAGGCCATAAATTATATATGTAATTGCGATCACGATGAACAAGATGCATAGGGTAATACTTTTGATGAAATTCCAACTTCAATCTTTTATAGTCCCAGAATCTCATATCATCACATAGCCTATACCATATCAATGCGTCTCCCTTTAAAGATAAAGGGAAGACCTTCTTCTTAGCAACATCATCGTGTGACGCCCGGATAATTAAGCTACAGTAATCCCACACTAATGATGCCACATCACCACTATTACTGTTACTAATCTCACGTTGATCCAAATCCGGTTCAAATTCAAATTCAGATAATAAGTGAAATTCTCAAATCCTCAAACATGAAAACTAAAATGTCCATCATGTGGCAAATAATCCCTAACTTATTTGTGTGTTGGAACCAACCTTTTTCAAAATGTTTAAGTGCCCTAAGCTAAATAAAAACACTGGCTAAAATAACAATTTAATTTCTTTTTAAATTATAAAAATATTAAACTAACTTGTTTTGGTATCAAACTAGGTTTGGCAGTGGCCTATATTAATGATACTAATTTAGGTGCTGACTCTGTATATTATAAAACTGGAATATATAGAAACTAAGTTAGAAAGGAAAATAGATAAAAGGAAAAGGTGAAACAGAAAGGAAAAAAACATAAAAACAGAACCCCCCCCCCAACTAGGCTCCGGCCCAGCATGGCACCAGCCCACCTGGCACAACCAACCGGCCGGCCCACCCCGCACCACCTAACCACCCCACTCCCCACTCGCCCACCGCACCCCCCGAAATATCTGCCCGCCCCCCTCTCTCCCCCGATTGAATCGGGATCGAGAGGAGGAGGCCGACGCCGCACAGTGCCGCCTCGCCGCAACGCCGCATCGCCTCGCCCTCCACCTCGCTCCCTCGTCTCTCTCCCTGGCTGATCTGGATCGGGGTAGCCCCCTGATCCCGTCTCCCCGCCGGATGCCGTCGTCGCGCTCACCAAGGACGTCGTCGTCACCACCACCTTTCCGGACTGCTTTCCCGTCTCCGCCACGCTCGTCGTCGCCGCCGTCCTCCCCAACAACCGTTGCCCCGTCCCTGCTCCTCGATGTGAGCACGCCCCCCTTCCTCTCCCTGTCCAGACGCCCCGCCTCGCGCCGCCCTGCGCCCGGCGCCCAGCACTCGTAGCCGCCCGCGGCCTCGCCCCCCTGCCGGCGCCCACGTACCTGGCCGCCTGCGTGCGCGCCAGGCCGAGCCCCCTCCACCACGCGCATGCCCACGCATGCCAACACCGACGCGCCCGAGCTCGTGCTCCCCCGCTCGCGCCTCCCCACTTGCGCTGGCTGCCGCCCGTCGTCCCCCCCTCGCGCTCGCTCGGACCCCTCGCGCGCCCATGGCCGCGCGCGCTGGCACCGTTCGCAGCCGCTGCTTCCATTCCCCATCCCCGTCGCAGCTACCGTCTCCGCCCCCCGTCGCCTCCCCCTGCGGCTGCCACCGGCACCATCGCCGCAGCCACCTCGCTCGTTTCCGCCTCTGGCTTCCGCCGCTCCGGCCACTCACCGTGGCCTCGCCACTGCCGCCGGAGGCGGACGTCCTCCGTCTCTATAGGCGGGCATCCTGGCGCCCCGCGCCTGATCCATCGCCCACGCCCGTTTGGCCCTATGGGCCACTGCCCAGTGGGGCCCCCCAACCACGCCCCTGTTAAAAAAAGAATAAAAAAATATATAATTAAAAAATTAATTAATTAATTAATTTCTTAATTAGTTAACTTAATTAGATATGTTAAATTAACCTAATCACTTATTAAACTAAACTAATCCTGTTTAGTTAACCTAAGTCAATGACAACCGGGACCCATGCATCAGTTTGACCAAGTCAACCGATTGTTGACCGCTGACATCACCCTGATGTCATGCTGGCATCATAATGGCATTTCCAAATTAATTTAATTCTGTTAATTCCAAAAATGATTAAAAACTTAGAAATTAATATGAATTAAACCGTAGCTCGGATGGAAAAACTTTGTACATGAAAGTTGCTCAGAACGACGAGACGAATCCGGATACGCAACCCGTTCGTTTGCCACGCATCCCTAGCATAGCAAACACGCAAATTTCCCCCTCCGGTTCATCTGTCTGAAAACGCGAAACACCGGGAATACTTTCCCGGATGTTTTCCCCCTTCGGCGGTATCACCTACCACCGCGTTAGGGCACACCTAGTACCGCTCATTGCCATGTTATGCTTTGTGATGCTTTGATTGCTCTATTATTTATTGAGTTCCCCTCCGTTACTTCTTTCCGGTAGACCCTGAGGCCGCTGTCGGTACCCCCTGTGATCGACTACATCGACGACGAACCCTTCTTGCCAGAGCAACCAGGCAAGCCCCCCCCCCTTGATCACCAGATATCGCCTACTCTCCTCTATACTGCTTGCATTAGAGTAGTGTAGCATGTTACTGCTTTCGTTATTCCTATCCTGATGCATAGCTTGTCCTTGCTACTACTGTTGATACCTTACCTGCAATCCTACCTGCTTAGTATAGGATGCTAGTTTTCCATCAGTGGCCCTACATTCTTGTCCGTCTGCCATGCTATACTACTGGGCCGCGATCACTTCGGGAGGTGATCACAGGCATATACTATATACTTTACATTGATACATTACCTGTGATACTGTTCGGAGATGGGGGATGAAGGGGTAGGTGGCTCCATCTAGGTAGTGGTGGGCCTGAGTTCTCGACGGCCCCCGACTGTTACTTTGAGGCGGAGCGACAGGGCAGGTTGAGACCACCTAGGAGAGAGGTGGGTGTCGGTGTCAAAACTGGCGGATCTCGGGTAGTAGGTCCCGAACTGTGCGTCTAGGCTGGATGGTAACAGGAGGCAGCGAACACGATGTTTTACCCAGGTTCGGGCCCTCTTGATGGAGGTAAAACCCTACGTCCTGCTTGATTAATATTGATGATATGGGTAGTACAAGAGTAGATCCACCACGAGATCAAGCAGGCTAAACCCTAGAAGCTATCCTATGGTATGATTGTTGTATATGGAGTTGATGAAGCTCCCCTACGGACTAAAACCCTCCGGTTTATATAGACACCGGATAGTGTTAGGGTTACATAGAGTCGGTTACAATGGTAGGAGATCTTGAATATCCGCATCGCCAAGCTTGCCTTCCACGCCAAGGAAAGTCCCATCCGGACACGGGACGAAGTCTTCAATCTTGTATCTTCATAGTCCTGGAGTCCGGCTGAAGGTATAGTCCGGCTACCCGAACACCCCCTAATCCAGGAGTCCCTCAGTAGCCCCTGAACCAGGCTTCAATGACGACGAGTCCGGCGCGCAAATTGTCTTCGGCATTGCAAGGCGGGTTCCTCCTCCAAGTCCTTCATAGAAGATTGTAAACACCAAGAGTAGTGTCCGGCTCTGCAAAATAAGCTTCCACATATTGCCGTAGAGAGAATAATATTAACACAAATCAAATCTGCTGACGTATTCCGCAGTGCGTCATCACACCACAGCCAAGTCCTTTACTCAAATCGTTTTTACTTTTCCACCTCAGCGTGTTTTGCGAGGCAGTTTCCTTGGCACGTCTTGTCAAAGCAGAGATCGTGTGCCCCCCTTTCACGGGATTCTCATCAATACGGACGTGGGTAACCCAATCGTGCCCGTTAGCATGTTTTCTCGATTAAAGGCGAGTCCCAAACGGTTACGGGGAGGGCTCCTGGTATTCAACCTCTTATAAAGAGACCAGGGCCTTACTCCTTTTTTCAATCTCAAGCGAGTTCGCCCGTCGCCTCGAGTTCCAACACCCTAGGCTCCAGATTTCAGGCGCTTCGGACCTTCGACAATGTCCGGTTCTGACCTTCAAGGCCGATGGATGCCCTCCTCCGTCACGGAGGAGGACGTGCTAAAGTTGAGAGAGGCTAAGTTCTTGACCGCCGGAATTTCGCACAGGTTGCCTGCTCAAAGGCAGGCTATCCCCAGTCCCCAGCCCGGTGAGAGCGTAGTGTTCGTGTCTCACTTCCTTCGGGGGTTGGGCTTCCCGATGGACCCCTTTGTGAGGGGACTGTTGTTTTATTACGGGCTGGAATTCCACGACTTAGCTCCGGAGTCCATCCTCCATATCTCCTTGTTTATCATTGTATGCGAAGCGTTCCTCCGTGTTACCCCTCACTTCGGATTGTGGCTCAAGACTTTCAAAGTGGAGCCGAAGATGATCAAGGGACGGCACGCAGAGTGCGGAGGCGCTGTTATAAGAAAAAATGCTGATGCTCCATGGCCCAAGGGCTCTTTTCAAGAGGAGCTAGGCTTGTGGCAACAAGAGTGGTTTTATATCACCGCTCCCCGGAGCGCCAAGTGGGTGGCGCTTCCTGCCTTTCGCTCGGGTCCCCCACCACGGCTAGCGTCATGGGTTAACAGAGGGTTAAATTGGGCTTTGCCCAAAGACGTGCCCTTGTTACAGGGCCGCATTAAGGATCTCTTGGAAGGAGACCTCAGCCTGGTCAAGGTGATGCAGGTCATGCTGATTCGCTGAATATTGCCTGGCAAACATCGCCCCCTTCGCCTGTGGGAGTTTAATCCGGAGGGACCGCGAGCTCTCCAGAACTTTATGGGAGCAACACCCGTGGAGATGTATAAACTGATCTTCGGATCACAAGAGATGTGTCCGGATTTAACCGAGGACGCAGGCCTAAGCTGCAATCGCCCGGATACTCAAGTAAGCAACCTTGCGCCCGGACCTTCTATCCGTATAATTGTCATAAACTTGCCCCTAAAAGAACCGTCCTTTTAAACAGGAGTGGATAGCGAAGGCAAAGCTGATCAGGTGTCCGGCTCCCCTTCCCGAAACCAGGCCTGATCCTGTGCTAGTCAGGATGCTGGAGATAATGCCTTTGGAGGGAAGCAAGGGGGAGGAAAAGGAAACTATGGCCTCCTCGAAGGAGGCTGCTCCGAAGGGAGGAACCGACAATTCCTCTCCTAAGGGGAAGAAGAGAGCCGCCTCTGATGACCCGGAAACCATGGCCTCGAAGCGGGGGAGAAAATCCTCGTCAGAGGGTCCGACACCGAGGAGTTCTTTGGTCGGACTACGCCCTCAAGGGGATCAGCCCTCCAGCGAGCCGTAAGTAGAGAAAGATTTTCATTTTGAGGGATGAGGGAAATCCTTAATTTATATCTGAGAAGATTAACCGAACCTTTACCTTGTAGCTCGGACCTCAGCCCTTCTCAGCAGAGCTCGTCTTCGGGGGATCTCCTTCCGGAGATGATGGAGAGCGGGACGCCTCCCCTTGCCGTGCCGCCTAGCGAGGCGGGCGACCCTGAGGTGTCGTCGCGGAGGGTTTCTCCGAATCCGGCAGGGGCGGAAGGTAGATATGCGGCCCCCCGAGGTTCTCTGCGTCCGGCCTTCGAAAGAGGTCATGGGACGAGCCCGGCACCGTCTGGTGCTCGGCCGGAGGAGCTAAGGATTCTGCTGGGGCGAGCTTCTATCTCGGAGGAGCATCGTGCATTGATGGGCACGGTGATTGAAAGGATCTCATCCGCAGAGAGCGGATTGCATGAGGCCGCCAAAAGTTTACTGACGGGTTTCGAGGTACATTAGATAATGTATACTTTTGTCAGTTGCGCATGAATAAGATGCGCCCTATGTAGATAGTAGCCCCTAAGACTCTGCGTGTCGTCAAGAAATGACGGCACGCGGAGGATCATAATCCCAGATCTAAGATGTCGCCTTTGAATGTAGGCGGCAGGGTGTCCGAAATCGAGCCGAACTGACGATTTTGCCGAACTAAAGCGGCAACTGGACGTGGCAGATGCCGACATCACGCTTGTCAACAAGTGGCTTGATGAGGGTCAAGGTATGTAATTCCTCGGTCTACATCAGGTAGGAACAGTTTTATGCCTGTGTCTTACGATGTGTGTGCTTGACGCAGATGGTGCGGTCACCGTGGAGAGTCTTAGGGCAGAACTTGCCCGAGCTAAAGAACAAGCCAGAGAAAGTGATGCGGCTGCCAAGAAAGCCCTTGAAGAGCTGAGAGCTGAACAGGCTGCTCATTGCCGAAGCAAGGAAGAGATGGCCAAGATGGCCGAAAAGTTAAAAAGCGTTGCAGACCGTTGCAGACTTCTTGAGAAAGAAGACCAGGCGAAACAGACGATCTTAGAGAAGGCCGTTGCCAATGCCAAGGACGCACGCTCTGCGATGAGAGCTGCGAAGGAGGAGCTGCGTCAGGCCGAACAGATTGCGGCTGGAAAGCCTTTTATGCTGCGAAGGAAATTTTGCGACCCGAAGTTTGCTCCGTTGGACCGGATGTGGAGCGTGGAGGATACCTATCTGGATTTGGCAGCGAGTGCTGCTGATGCGGCCGAACACTTTCGAGATCAGAAAGATCGCGAAGTGGAAAAGATTTTCTAGTCGCAGTTTCACAATCCAGAGCATCCACTAGCAGTGGACGATCGTTTGGCTCAATGGGCCGAACTGAATAGGTTGTCCGGACTCGCCATGAGGTACAACATGGGTCATCTGTGGCCGGGGAGATCGGAGCCGAAGAGTTATTTCAGCTTGGTGCAGCAATTCCTTGACGTGGTGCCGCGTATTAATGCAATGAAGAGGTCAGCATGCATAGAGGGCGCGCGGATGGCTCTTGCCCGTGTCAAGACATACTGGGCAGAGATGGAGACCACCATTGTTGTGTCCCGAGATTCGGACAAAAGCCGAGTACCCTCCGAGCACTATTTTCAGGAAGTCCTTGAAGGCGCTCGTGTAATCGAGACGCAGTGCTCGAAAGATGCTATGTTATGATAGCATATGTAATTATAAAGTAATATTTTGATAAACAGTAGTGGCCTTTTTATACTTGTGCCTTCAAGTATTGGGAACACCTCATGTGCGGCCGTTTTAATATATATATATAATCTAAAAGATGGCAGTCGTTGGCTTCAGCCCCCACGCACATAGTGCGGGGGTGCTCGCAGAAGACGCATTTTCACACTTAACCCAATGTCTTGGTCCTACAAAGGAGGTGATAGCGCAGCGGGCCAGGCAACCGGACTATAATGCTTTAACACTTTCACTTAGCCATAGGAGCTTGACGGTGAGACTATTTAAGTAGCTCCTTGGTGGCGACTGCGCTCATCCGAGTTCGGGGCGCGTATGTGCCTGACCGGGAAGCGGCCCTTCGTTAAAGTGGAGGAATCCGATAGATTCCGATAGGTCATCGAGTGGCTGACCAGTCTCACGCTACATCATGACAGTCAGTTTTCGGCTTTCTCTACTGAGGTGCTCGCTCGGCCGAACTGGGGCACAATCGCAGTAGTTCTCCTGGTGCTACCTTAGCCGATAGAGCGGAACGTAAGGTAGCCGAACTCAGGAGCCGGGCAACCCAACATTTGACCAAAGACATGATTCGGAGCTAATGCATATAATGCCAAAACTCGCGACGCCGAACACTCCCTAAGGTGTTCGGTCTTTATGAGTGCGGGCAAAACAGCACTCTTTATTAAAAAAGCCCCTAGTGTCCAGGTACGTGCAAAAATTCTGACGTGGCCACATGCCAAGACGCCAGCCTCCTCCTTTGGTTATATCAGAAAAAACCAGGGGATGTGTATCAACAAGAGACAGTAAAAAAGGTTTACGCAGGGTCTTAATCTAAAAAGAATCCTTTAGGACGGGTCCCTACTACACGTCTGCGCCTGTGTCTCCGTTGTGCCGTATCCTGGACGGGCGCCGCACGACGTTCATCTGTAAAAGAGAGGAACTGAGTTGAAAACGGGTCGTGCCGAACAAAAGTTTAAAATAAACAAATTATAAAGTAAAATATATAAAATTGAGCTTTATTGTCCCTTATTGTATATGCATGGAGCCCCTAGTGGGGGTATATGGCCACTAAGCCTGCATCAATGATGATTTTGTCCCGAACTCGTCTATCCGCGTTCGTGGTCTTTAATGACCTATTTTGAAGTTTTTTGGCCGGTGAGGCCATTTTACTGTGGGGCTGTTAAAGCGGCCGCACAGTCCTCCGCTTGGGGAGGCGCACTTTAGTGCTTCCCATTCAAAGAGATGATGCCTCGTGGACCGGGCATCTTAAGCGTGAGAGATGTATAATGCGGTATTGCGTTAAAGCGGGCGAAAGCTTCGCGTCCCAGTAGTGCTTGATAGCGAGTTGAGAACGGGACGATATGGAAGGTCAGCTTTTCATGGCGGAAGTTATCGGCAGAGCCGAATATGACTTTGAGCCGGAGAAAACCCATACAATAGGTGTCCGGACCAGGTGTTACCCCTTGAAAGGAGGTTTTGCTGTGGCGGATTCTTACTGGGTTTATCCCCATGTGATGGATTGTATCCTGATATATCAGGTTTAGTCCACTGCCGCTATCCATAAGGACATTTGAAAATCGGAGTCCGCCAATTATTGGATCGAGTATCAAGGCAGTCCGGCCTGCATTCTTGATATTTCTAGAATAATCTAGCTGATCGAAGATGATTGGTTTTGACAACCAGTGGCGGGACCCTTTGGGGACAGGTTGTGTGGTGCGTACCTTTATGGCGCCGCACATTTTGTTATGTGAAGTAAGTTCACTGTCTTTACTTCTTGTGGGAAGTTCTTTTGTTTCCTGGTGCTCTTCTTTTGGGGTTCGTCCTCGTCTTTGCTTGGTGTGTCGAGCCCCTTGTGTTCGGCATTGAGTCTGCCGGATTGTTTGAAAACCCAACAATCTATGTGGGTATGGTTAGCAGGCTTCCCGGGAGTACTGTGTATTTGACATATCCTGTCCAGGATTTTATTTAAGTTGGATGGATCGTCCCTGTTATCCTGAGGGGGGCGATTTTTCCTGATTTTGTCGTGAGCCTTTGAATCCGGCATTAACTGTCGTGCTCTTCGGACTTTTGTCCTTAGTCCAGTGACGGTCCTTGTTGCGTCGCGGTTTTCCGTTTCCATCCCTAGTTTCGGATGTACTTGGGTCGCTGGGGCTGCACCTTGCCAACCAGCTGTCCTCCCCTGCACAAAAGCGGGTCATGAGGCTTGTTAGTGCGGCCATTGTTCTTGGCTTTTCTTGGCCGAGGTGTCTGGCGAGCCATTCGTCTCGGACGTTATGCCTGAAAGCTGCTAAGGCTTCGGCGTCTGGACAGTCGACTATCTGATTCTTTTTAGTGAGGAATCTATTCCAGAATTGCCGAGCTGATTCTCCGGGTTGTTGAGTTATGTGACTAAGATCGTCTGCATCCGGAGGGCGGACATAGGTCCCTTGAAAGTTTGCTCGAAAAGCATCCTCGAGCTCTTCCCAGCTTCCAATTGTGTTTTCGGGAAGGCTTTTAAGCCAATGCCGGGCTGGCCCTTTAAGCTTAAGGGGTAAATATTTTATGGCATGGAGATCATCTCCTCTAGCCATATGTATGTGGAGGATATAATCCTCGATCCAGACTCCAGGGTCTGTTGTTCCATCATATGCCTCTATGTTTACGGGCACTACAAGAAGTATGTCAACTTGTGACCACCACTATTGGTCACTGAATGGTCACAAATTTCCATTTGTGACCTTTTTGTGACCAAAAACATAAGGTCAAAAGCTAGCCGTCGTAAACTGACTATAGCGACCTTTCTTCTGGAATGGTCGTAGACGTTTATGACCAAAATACGTCTACTGTGGCGTTTTGGTCACTAGCAACCTCCCCAGGCCACGTAGGCATCTAGCGTGGCAAGCTGATGTGGCACAAGATTCAGCCCGGTCCAATTCAGTTTTCTACATGGGCCTAGCCCATTAATTCAGCCTTTCTATATTTTTTCTGTCAATTTTTGGTCGACTTCATGGGCCTGGCCCAACATTGCAGCCTTTTTATTATTGGGCCTTGGCCTTTTCGTCTAAATAATTATAATTTCCTTTTTTATTAAATGGGTCCACCAGTCAGATGGGTCCCAGTTGTCAGGTTTGGGTCTGGTAAGTGAGTCCCATCTATCAGGTTCATATTCTTCATATTTCAACTAGTATTTAACTTGGCAGACAAAAGCACACATGATACTTCAAATAAGAGCAACCAGATCACGTTGCCAATACATATGACCATGTGTAATACAGTACTTTACAAGATCTACATGTGTAACGAGCTCTACAAGTGTGATACAATACTGCTTTACAAGAAAATGACGACATGCCGGACTCGCTGGACAACCATAGTCAAGGCTGGGAACAAACAAAATGGCAAGACAACCATAGTCAAGGCTGGGAACAAACAAAACAGCAAGACAACCATAGTCAAGGCTGGGAACAAACAAAACGGCAACATGGCTTCCTCTGTCAGGGCTGCCGGTGCTGCTCCTTCCCCACCGCCGCCGCACAGGTGAATTTCCTGCACAAGTGAAATTGGACTGAATCTATAAACTTGTTTATACTCCTGGACTGTGTTTGGAATGAATTTGGAGTACAAGGAAACCAAAACAATATCTGGACTGTGTTTGGACTAAATTTGGAGTACTCCTGGACTGAATTTGGACTGAATTTAACTGAAACAATGATCAGGACAATGAACAGTACACAAAACATTATAGTCCAGAACCATATGTGACGGACGGTACCCCAATATTACACAAAGGATGGTCAATGATCAAGACTAGTGTGCAATGATATATACCTTTGGTGACCGGGCTAGAATAATGGACCATAGCCTGAGGATCACGACGTTCGTCATCTTGACGTACTCGTGCACCTTCTCCATGATGTGATGTGCCTCCACTATACTCTCCATCTTCATCTTGTCCGAGGACTTGTCGATGATCACCTCTGAGCATATCTCACCTATCTTTCTCTGCTTGGCCCGGACCATCGCGCCCACCGCTAGTAGCAAGGATGCTACCAGTGCATAACCGACCCACTCGCTGCAATAGAAAAGATGAAACTTGCATATTATTCCAAGTCCCATTTTCAACTTGAGTACACACAAATATGTAACCAGGATTCAATGAAAATGATGCTTATAATCTTAATGATGCACTAAGCAGACTAACGGAAATATATATGGGAGGTATTCAGAAACATGTTTAATGGAAATATCCAGCTTGGAGATATTCAGAAGCATGATACTCCTAATCATGTACTTATGCTGAGAATATTTATGCTTGCATGTTCAGAATATATACTCTGCTCAGCTTTACTAAGAAATATTGTTAAACCTTGACAAGTTAAATCTTGTTCGGTCTTGTTAAATACTCCAAGCAACTAATCCTACTGCGATTGCATCTTGAGTATAGTTACTCCAAGCAACTCTCTCGGACGAGTACTAACTAGAAAGAGCACCATGGGGATGGGGAGGGTTGGATGGAAATCTCACCAGGATGAGGTTGAAGATGAACTAGGAGGTGCCGAAGAGGAACACGAACAGGGACAGCAGGAACGGCATGAACTCTAGCCCTCTTCGACCAACCTCTGCACAAGCACAACCACACGCATGTCTCATGATTCAGTAGTCAGCGCGTACACCAAACTGTTGACTGTGGATTTCAGAAATGTGTGCGTGCGTACCGTGAAGACGGCGATCCGTGAAGCTGATCGTGATGTTGACACAGGGCACGGCGATGGCGCCAAGCCGCGATGCCGCCGCCGAGGACGACGAGGGAGAGGACCAGGACCCCCGCTCGCAGTCGGTGGTGGCGACCAGGAACGTACAAAGAGTACAAGAACAAACAAAGCTCATGGTTACACTTAATTCACATTTTCTAACTCTCTTTTTACATGTATAAGATGCTAGAAATAAGATATAGAGTTTTCAAAAAATAATCAGCATACTTGCATTTTGCAGTGCTACTGTGTGCACTGGACAACAATCATTTATGGACTTAATTCAAAACACTTGTAACATAACAGAAGCGGGGTGAACAGGGTACCGCATTTGATACCAACTGAGAACACTTATTACATAACAAGACAAGAGCAAAGTGAACTTAGTGTCGCAGTGTTGTTTAAGAGAGTGGCTCGTTCAATTTAAATTCACACCGAATGAGGCCAGAACCAACTTACATGATCTGGTATAAATCTACCAAATACCCTATTTCAGCAACATCACAGAACACACGAACTAAACCTAACATACAAGTGAGGTCACGACCAATATACATGACCTAGTAAGGAACCAAGGACCTTCAGTAGAAACCACCAAAACCTCGGCACGATCCACAGAAACAATATTATTCTACCGTTTGGTTAAAGCTAGAACACTGCGACGCTGCATACATCTCCCTATGCAGCAACTAAAATCAAGTGTCTTCGCCATACATAAGACCAACACGGTACCAAAAATGATCTATTGCACAACCACGGCAGTTAGTGCCAGCCAGCACAGTTAAAGTTGCATCCACGGATCATGGCAACTGGAGAGAAGTGATATACCTCGTTGATGGCGAGCATCTGGCCGTTGGCCTTCTTCACCTTCTTGAGCTTCCTCAGGAAGTACCTGCGCAAACAACCAAACAATCAAACACATAAGCGCCGACGAAACCAGCGCGCGAGGAAGATCGAGGTTGGGGGAGGAGACTGACCAGAACTTGGACTTGGCGCGGACCTCGTTGGTGGCCCAGAGCTTCATGCGGTAGATCTTGGGCTGCTCATCGCCGGGGGTCGGCAGCGCGTGACCCACCACCTGGTACTGGTGGAACTGCACGCAAACACAGAGAGGTCAGCCACGATGGGGGTAAGATCGACGGCGCGGCGGATCTATAGGACTGGGGGGGGGGGGGGGGGGGGGGGAGAGAGAGAGAGAGAGAGAGAGAGAGAGAGAGAGAGAGAGAGAGAGAGAGAGAGAGAGGGAGGGAGGAGGAGCTTACCCTATGGGCGACCATTCTGGCGAGCTCTTGAGACCAGAGTGCGGGGCGGCGAGCGCGGGGCGGCGAAGCGAGAGGCGAGGTTGGATACGTAGTGCTGGAGGAAGGAGGAGGAGGCGGCGAGGGGGTGGGAGGCGGGGGGGAGGGGCACCGCTGAACTATATCGACGCCGCGGACGACGATGAGCACTCCCCTCCACCTCCGCCCCCGAAGCTCATCTCCATGCCTCCTCCTTGGTCACCGACGCCTTGCACGCCGGAGATGGCTGCCGGCCTAGATGGCGGCGACGGAGAGCGAGTTCGGTGAGTGGGTGGGGAGAGGGAGTGGGTGGATCTGGCCGCCGGTTGAGGGGAGAGGAGGGGGAGCGGCAGCGGAGAAGGGGGATCCGACGGGTTGTGGCGCAGGTTGAGGTACGGGTGTAGGGTTAGGGAAGGGAGGTGGCTTGGGGGTGGCGATGCAGTGGGGAAGGGAGGGGTCGGGGTGGCGATGCGGCGAGGATGGGCGCGGGGAGGCCATGGATGCAGGGATGTCGCCGCCGGCTGGTGGGATCGGGGGAGGGGGATCTGAGGGGGACGAGGGGAGAGGAAGAAAGAAAGAAAGAAAGAAAGAAAGGAGGCGGGGGTGGATGGAAGATGCCAGCTAGGGTTTCGCCTCAGGTGGGGTTGGTGGGGGAGGCGAGGAGCGACGGCTACCGTTGGATCCGGGAAGATCCAATGGTGTTTTGTGCATGATCCGTGTGCCTTGTCCACGGACCAATCAGAACGCAATACAATATTATGACCAATTGAATTGATCGTGATAAATTTAAAAATAAGATGTTAGATCATCTTAGCTATTTACTTGACCTGATACATTGGAAAAAAATGAAACAAATGAAAAACCTTCTCATCATGTCATCAAATGTGACCTAGTTTTTAGAAGAAAAAATAACAAAATAGTAATAAGGAACTTTTCATTTTCTTTGCACGAAAATTCATTTTTCATTTTTCGAGTGCTCAAAATGAGTTTTTTTGTGAAGAACATACCAAATATTTGTTGCAAAATTGTATCAAATCATTTTTTAAAATACTAGACCATATTTAATGTACAAATAACCAAATGGTTGTGTGTCAAAACTTTTAATCCACCTCTCGTGAAAAAGACAAATTTCCGTCAATTCAGCTAGAAGCGGGTCAAATTTGAACTACAGCTGCCTCATAGTTTGCTATTTATTTTTTCCAAAATCATTTCTAGGTACATAAGTACCTATTTAATCAGAGAAACACCAAAAAAATTCCAAGATTCAACCACTAGCTAGGAACGGTCAAGCCTGCCGTTTTGACCGCATTTTGAAACGGGCATAAAAAATTCAAAAAAAAATCAAAAAATTGGAAAACCTTCGCATTGTGTCATTATATGTGACCAAGTTTCCAGGAAAAATAATAAACTTGTAATACGGAAATTATTTTAGAAAAGTGTTCTCATAAATGAGCTATCATGTGTGAAGATTCATGGATTTCAACCCAAACGCTCAATCTCATGGTCACATTCATGGCATAGTTTGTTCAAATGATCTCATATTGTGCACAAGGGTGCATCTTGGAATTCCAAACAATGTTGCCAAAGGGAGTTTTCATTTTCTTTGCATGGAAAATTCATTTTCCATTTTTCGAGTGCCCGAAATGAGGTTTTTTTGTGAAGGACCTACCATATATTTGTTCCAAAATTGTACCAAATCATTTTTATAAAATATTAGGACATATTTAATGCACAATTGACAAAATGGTTGGGTGTCAAAAGTTTTGATCCACCTCTGGTGAAAAAGACAAATTCCCGCCGATTCAGTTGGAAGCGGGTCAAATTTAAACTGCAGCTGCCTCATAGTTTGCTATTTATTTTTCCAAAAATCATTTCTAGGTACATAAGTATCTATTTAATCAGAGAAACATTGAAAGTTTTCCAAGATTCAACCACTAGCTAGGAACGGTCATTCTCGCCGTTTTGACCGCATGTTGAAACGGGCATAAAAAATTCAAAAAAAATCAAAAAATTGAGAAACCTTCGCATTGTGTCATTATTTGTGGCCAAGTTCCCAGGAAAAATGACAAACTTGTAATATGGCAATTATTTTAAAAAGTGTTCTCAGAAACGAGCTATCACGTGTGGAGATCAATGGCTTTCAAGCCAAATGATCAATCTTATGGCCACATTCATGGCATAGTTTGTTCAAATGATCTCATATTGTGCACAAGGGTGCATATTGGAATGGCAAACAATGTTACCTAAGGAAGTTTTCATTTTCTTTGGACGAAAAAACCATTTTCCATTTTTCGAGTGCCCAAAAGGAGGTTTTTTTGTGAAGGAACTACCAAATAATTGTTGCAAAATTGGACCAAGTCAATTTTATAAAATACTAGGCCATATTTAATGCACAATTGACAAAATGGTTGGGTGTAAAAAGTTTTGATCCACCTCTCGTGAAAAAGACAAATTTCCGCCGATTCAGTTGGAAGCGGGTCAAATTTGAACTGCAGTTGCCTCATAGTTTGCTATTTATTTTTTCCAAAAATCATTTCTAGGTACATAAGTATCTTTTTAATCAGAGAAACACCAACAAAATTCCAAGATTCAACCACTAGCTAGGAACGGTCATTCCCGTCGTTTTGACCGCATTTTGAAACGGGCATAAAAAATTCAAAAAAAATCAAAAAATTGGGAAACCTTCGCATTGTGTCATCATATATGGCCAAGTTCCTAGGAAAAATAACAAACTTGTAATATGGCAATTATTTTAAAAAAGTGTTCTCAGAAACGAGCTATCATGTGTGGAGATCAATGGCTTTCAAGCCAAATGATCAATCTTATGGCCACATTCATGGCATAGTTTGTTCAAATGATCTCATATTGTGCACAAGAGTGCATATTGGAATGGCAAACAATGTTGCCTAAGGAAGTTTTCATTTTCGTTGGACGAAAAAAACCATTTTCCATTTTTCGAGTGCCTGAAAGGAGGTTTTTTTGTGAAGGAACTACCAAATAATTCTTGCAAAATTGGACCAAATCATTTTTATAAAATACTAGGCCATATTTAATGCACAATTGACAAAATAGTTGGGTGTAAAATTTTTTGATCCACCTCTCGTGAAAAAGACAAATTTCCGCCGATTCAGTTGGAAGCGGGTCAAATTTGAACTGCAGCTGCCTCATAGTTTGCTATTTATTTTTTCCAAAAATCATTTCTAGTTACATAAGGACCTATTTAATCATAAATACATGGTTTGGTGGTGATACGTCGAGGTTTGGGCGGTGGCCGAGGGCCCCGACTCTAGAGCGCGTAAACTCGCATGCCCGTCGCGTGGTCACCGCGTGACCGTAATGTTGCCATGTGTTCTGGGTGGCCTAGGCATGTCTAGTGGGTTTGGCACTCCCCAAGTTGGTGCTAGGAAGAAAATTACAACATAAGATTCTCACGACGAGACCGATCGATGCTCAAACATGAATTAGCAGCCAAGTGTTTGATTAGCGGTACGGGAAATGCACATGGCCAATGGGCGTGAGTTTTGGCTGAGGATGATCATCTACTAAGGAGAATGTATTCATAAATTTTTAGCTCAAAAGGAGGATCCTAGGTGGTACTTGCTTTGCAAAGTACCATGCTGGACAAAAATATGAATGTTGAAGCTGGGCTCAAAATAATGAATGGAGTGAGCTGAAATTTTGTGGAGGATGGTTATTTGGGCATAGGAAAGCATTGTAGAAAATTGATACCATTTGGACATGCCAAAGTAGTACCTCCTTCACAATGCTCTTCTATGGACAAAAACTTGGGAAAACTAGTGAGAGAGATTGGATGAATGAAATGAGCTCAAAATTGGTGTAGGTAAGTTACTTAGGTATGGTCATGCGCTGGTAAATTTTCAGATCATTTGGGTAAGCCTAGCTAGTACTTACTTCACAAAGCTTCTCTCGAGGTAGAAACTTTGGAAATTTCCCGAGAAAGATTTACTAGGAAAATTGAGCTGAATATTATCATGTGGCAATGATTTGGGTATGGAAGAGTGCCCGAAAAGTTTGAGGGTAATAGGAGGGGTCTAAATAACACTTGCTTTGCAACGTGCCAATTTGGCCATAAAATATAAGTTGAACCTGGGCTCACATAGATGATTTGACTGAGCTGCAATTTGGAGGAGGGTGATAATTTGGGCATATGAAGGAACTGTATAAATCTCATGTCATTTAGAGATATAAAAAAGGTACTTCCTTCACAATGCTTCTAGGTGGACAAAAACTTTGGAAATTTGCTGAGGAAGATTTGCTAGGCAAATGGAGCTGAATTTTGTCATGCGGTAATGATTTGGATAGGAAAGAGTTCCCAAAAATTCCGAGGGCAATCAAGAATATATAAATAGCACTTCCTTCATAAAGTGTTGTTGTGAACAGAATAGGAAAATGAATATTGTTGAATTAGTTTTGAACTAGGCAAGGAAGGATTTCTACATATTTGATGAAGATATGCCCCAAAGAATTTATGAGATTTTTTTGGGAATTTTGGGAATGATAGAAATATAGGTTGCTTCACAACCTAGGGCAAAAACTGCCACATGGACATGACACATAGGCAAAACTGATGAGATGGCGCCTAGTCATCACAACCCACCACAATCTACAAGGCTATGACCATCTATATTGGTCATTAACAACTAGAAATAAGGCAGCGGACTAGCACTGTTTGCTTTGTGACCATTTCATGTAAGGAAATTACGACCTTTCTGACCAAAATGGTCGCAATGGTTTAGGGTTTGGAGCCCCCTGAACAGTTTTTGACCAATTGGTCTAAAATGGTCATAAATTTATGACCAATTCTTCGAGGGTCACTGACAGAAGGTCATAAGTTGACATATTTCTTGTAGTGGGGTTTGAATCCCTCTGGAAATTCATAGTCCAGGACCTCATCGGTGAAACATAGGGGGTGTGCGGCGCCCCTGTATTTGGGTGTGCCGGATTCTGATGATGGCTTCATAGCATTGCTTACGAGAGCTTGCTTTCTTGGCCCATAAATGGACCTGACTGGGCCATGGTGCGAATCCTTAAGTGGGTCGCATGCCGATTTGAGTGCGGCGCCGCTTGCCGCTTTATGGGGTCGTCTATCCGACCGTGTGGCTTTCTCATTTTTTGAATGCGAGGGCTCTAGGGCCTCTTCGTCGAATTCAGGCAGTAGCTTTCTTTCCGGATAGCTTTTAGTGCGGCGACTATCGCCATATTTATCTGCGGTATTGATTACTTTGCTCCATCTAATCAGGAGTGCATCTTCCGCTGTTTTTAGCTTTCGTTTCTGCTTTTTTAGGCTACGTGCAGTTGCAACGAGCCTCTCGTGGAGATTCTTCTGCTCCATAGGTTTATCCGGCGTGAGGTCGTCCGGAATGCCGTTTTCGCCGGAGGAGGGATGTTCGGTTTCTCTATCCATATTGCCCTGTTCGGACGGTTGCTCTAAGGCCTGCTCGTCGTCTATCGGCTCGTCCTGCTCTATGGCTGGGTTTTTGTCGAGGCGGGGCTTGGGTCGGCGTTTACGCCGACGCTTTGATTGCTTTTCGGGGGGTCGATCTCCCGTCCCTTCCCCCTTTTCCTCATTGTCGCTTCCTTTAGGGGTATCCACCATGTACACATCGTGAGATGGGGTGTCTATCCAATGCCCTATGGGCGTTGGTTCGTCGGTATCTCCTGCATCGTCATCCACGCTGTCGATGTCTCCGGAGTCAAAGTTGAGCACATCATTTAAATTGTCGACGGTGGCTACCAAGTGGGTGGTGGATGGGCTTTGAGTTTCTTCATCGTCCGTATCCCATCCTCGCTGACCGTAATCCGGCCAGGGCTCTCCTGATAAAGAGAGAGACTTAAGAGAATTCAGGATGTCGCCAAAAGGCGAGTGCTGAAAGATGTCTGCGGCGGTGAACTCCATTATCGGCGCCCAATCGGATTCGATTGGCAAGGGCGCGGGGGGTTCGGAGTCCAGGGAGGAGTCCGGATCCTCGGAGTCACGGGTCATGCAGAGTGCGGGGCTAGCGTTCGGCTCGATCGCTTTTGGGATCGTAGCCCCCGAGGTGAAATCCAACCGTTCATCCTCGATTGGCGCAATAGGCTCCGAGTTAGGGGTCGGAACTGATGCGTGTGCGTCCTCCAGGACACTGTCCGGGGGCAGAGCTAGATCATGCCCCTCGAGGTAGTGCGGCGCGCTTGGCCGTGGCTCGAACCCGTCGAAGATCAAGTCTCCGTGGATGTCAGCCGTGTAGTTTAAGCTTCCAAACCTGACTTGATGGCCAGGGGCGTAGCTTTCGATCTGTTCCAGGTGGCCGAGCGAATTGGCCCGCAGAGCGAAGCCGCCGAAGACGAAGATCTGTCCGTGGAGAAAAGTCTCACCCTAGACCGCATCGTTGTTGATGATCAAAGGAGCCATCGGGCCTAAAGGCGACGACACAGAGGAACTCTCAATGAAAGCACCAATGTCGGTGTCAAAACCGGCGGATCTCGGGTAGTAGGTCCCGAACTGTGCGTCTAGGCTGGATGGTAACAGGAGGCAGGGAACATGATGTTTTACCCAGGTTCGGGCCCTCTTGATGGAGGTAAAACCCTACGTCCTGCTTGATTAATATTGATGATATGGGTAGTACAAGAGTAGATCCACCACGAGATCAAGGAGGCTAAACCCTAGAAGCTAGCCTATGGTATGATTGTTGTATATGGAGTTGATGAAGCTCCCCTACGGACTAAAACCCTCCGGTTTATATAGACACCGGATAGGGTTAGGGTTACATAGAGTCGGTTACAATGGTAGGAGATCTTGAATATCCGCATCGCCAAGCTTGCCTTCCACGCCAAGGAAAGTCCCATCCAGACACGGGACGAAGTCTTCAATCTTGTATCTTCATAGTCCTGGAGTCCGGCTGAAGGTATAGTCCGGCTACCCGAACACCCCCTAATCCAGGACTCCCTCAGTGGGCCTGACCCTGGTCGGCGTTCGCGGATACTTAACACGCTTAACGATATCTTGGTATTTGATCTGAGTCTGGCCATTGGCCTATACGCACTAACCATCTATGCAAGGACAGTTATGGGCACTCGACGTCGTGGTATCAGCCGAAGCCTTCATGACGTCAGCGACCGAGCAGCGCGCGCCGGGTTGGACCGCGTAACGCAACTTCCTTTGTAATGGAGGTTGCTAGGTCTGCTCACCGGCCGCGTTCGCAACGTGCAGGTGTGCAAAGGGCGATGGGCCCAGACCCCTGCGCCATAGGATTTAGACCGGCGTGCTGACCTCTCTGTTGTGCCTAGGTAGGGCTGCGACGTGTTGATCTCCCGAGGCCGGGCATGACCCAGGAAAGTGTGTCCGGCCAAATGGGATCGAGCGTGTTGGGTTATGTGGTGCACCCCTGCAGGGAAGTTAATCTATTCGAATAGCCGTGATCTTCGGTAACAGGACGGCTTGGAGTTGTACCTTGACCTTATGACAACTAGAACCGGATACTTAATAAAATACACCCTTCAAAGTGCCAGATACAACCGGTGGTCGCTCTCTCACAGGGCGACGAGGGAAGGATCATCAGTTAGGATTATGCTATGCGATGCTACTTGGAGGACTTCAGTCTACTCTCTTCTACATGCTGCAAGATGGAGGCTGCCAGAAGCGTAGTCTTCGACAGGATTAGCTATCCCCCTCTTATTCTGGCATTCTGCAGTTCAGTCCACCGATATGGCCTTTACACATATACCCATGCATATGTAGTGTAGCTCCTTGCTTGCAAGTACTTTGGATGAGTACTCACGGTTGCTTTCTCCCTCTTTTCCCCCTTTTCCTTCTACCTGGTTGTCGCAACCAGATGTTGGAGCCCAGGATCCAGACGCCACCGTCGACGACGACTCCTACTACACCGGAGGTGCCTACTACTACGTGCTGCCCGCTGACGACGACCAGGAGTAGTTAGGAGGATCCCAGGCAGGAGGCCTGCGCCTCTTTCGATCTGTATCCCAGTTTGTGCTAGCCATCTTATGGCAACTTGTTTAACTTATGTCTGTACTCAGATATTGTTGCTTCCGCTGACTCGTCTATGATCGAGCTCTTGTATTCGAGCCCTCGAGGCCCCTGGCTTGTAATATGATGCTTGTATGACTTATTTTATTTGTAGAGTTGTGTTGTGATATCTTCCCGTGAGTCCCTGATCTTGATCGTACACGTTTGCGTGTATGATTAGTGTACGATTGAATCAGGGGCGTCACACATCGGGTATACCTGCAAGCTTAAATAATCCACAAACTTCATCCACATATATTAAGTGCTCATCGGGATGCTTTGTCCCATCTCCTGTAAAAGGGTTAGCTAGCAGTTTTTCCATCATAGCCGTAGGAAATTCAAAAGGAGTTTCATTTTCAATAGGTTCAGTAGGTTGAGGAGAAACTCTTTGCTCTACTGGACGGGGTGAAGATACCCCGAACAAGCCCCTCAGAGAATTACTTTCCATAGTAACAAGTGACAATAAATTTCAGCACACTATATAAATTTTTCCTTACCAAATTCCACCTACCAAAGGCGCTACACTCCCCGGCAACGGCGCCAGAAAAGAGTCTTGATGACCCACAAGTATAGGGGATCTATCGTAGTCCTTTCGATAAGTAAGAGTGTCGAACCCAACGAGGAGCAGAAGGAAATGATAAGCGGTTTTCAGCAAGGTATTCTCTGCAAGTACTGAAATAAGTGGTAACAGATAGTTTTGTGATATGATAAATTGTAACGAGCAACAAGTAACAAAAGTAAATAAAGTGCAGCAAGGTGGCCCAATCCTTTTGTAGCAAAGGACAAGCCAGAACAAACTCTTATAATAGGAAAAGCGCTCCCGAGGACACATGGGAATATCGTCAAGCTAGTTTTCATCACGTTCATATGATTCGCGTTCGATACTTTGATAATTTGATATGTGGGTGGACCAGTGCTTGGGTATTGTTCTTACTTAAACAAGCATCCCACTTATGATTAACCTCTATTGCAAGCATCCGCAACTACAACAAAAGTATTAAGGTAAACCTAACCATAGCATGAAACATATGGATCCAAATCAGCCCCTTACGAAGCAACGCATAAACTAGGGTTTAAGCTTCTGTCACTCTAGCAACCCATCATCTACTTATTACTTCCCAATGCCTTCCTCTAGGCCCAAATAATGGTGAAGTGTTATGTAGTCGACGTTCACATAACACCACTAGAGGCTAGACAACATACATCTTATCAAAATATCAAACGAATACCAAATTCACATGACTACTCATAGCAAGACTTCTCCCTTGTCCTCAGGAACGAACGTAATTACTCACAAAGCATATTCATGTTCATAATCAGAGGGGTAATAATATGCATATAGGATCCGAACATATGATCTTCCACCAATTAAACCAACTAGCATCAACTACAAGGACTAATCAACACTACTAGCAACCTACTAGCACCAATCCGGGACTTTGACACAAGAATTGGATACAAGAGATGAACTAGGGTTTGGAGATGAGATGGTGCTGGTGAAGATGTTGATGGAGATTGCCCTTTCCCGATGAGAGGAGCGTTGGTGATGATGATGGTGATGATTTCCCCCTCCGGGAAGGAAGTATCCCCGGCAGAACAGCTCTGCTGGAGCTCTAGATTGGATCCGCCAAGGTTCCGCCTCGTGGCGGCGGAGTCTCGTCCCGAAAAGTTCCTTCCTCTTTTTTTCTCATCGAAAGACCTCATATAGGAGAAGATGGGCATCGGAGAGCCACCAGGGGGGCCACGAGATAGGGGGGCGCGCCCTAGGGGGGTGGCGCCCCCACCCTCGTGAGCAGGGTGTGGACCCCCTGGCCTTCATCTTTGGCGTGGATTTTTCTTTATTTCTTTTAAGACGTTCCGTGGAGTTTTAGGACTTTTGGAGTTGCGCAGAATAGGTCTCTAATATTTGCTCCTTTTCCAGACCAGAATTCCAGCTGCCAGCATTCTCCCTCTTTATGTAAACCCTGTAAAATAAGAGAGATTAGCCATAAGTATTGTGACATAAAGTGAAATAACAGTCCATAATGCAATAAATATCGATACAAAAGCATGATGCAAAATGGACGTATCATGGCCCTTCTCTCCTTTCCACTAAGGCCCATGAAGGCCCAATACTTCCCCTGGCGAATTCCCGTAACTCTCCGGTACTCCAAAAAATACCTGAACCACTCAGAACCTTTTCGATGTCCGAATATAGCCTTTCAATATATCGACCTTTACGTCTCGACCATTTCGAGACTCCTCGTCATGTCCGTGATCTCATCCGGGACTCTGAACAATCTTCGGTTATCAAATCACATAACTCCTAATACAAATCGTCAATAACCAATAGAGGAACCTGGATGCTCATATTGGCTCCTACATATTCTATGAAGATCTTTATCGGTCAAATCGCATAACAACATAAGTTGTTCCCTTTGTCATCAGTACGTTACTTGCCCGAGATTCAATCGTCGGTATCATCATACCTAGTTCAATCTCGTCACCGGCAAGTCTCTTTACTCGTTCCGTAATGCATAATGCCGCAACTAACTCATTAGTCACATTGCTTGCAAGGCTTATAGTGATGTGCATTACCGAGAGGGCCCAGAGATACCTCTCCGACAATCGGAGTCCTAATCTCGATCTATGCCAACTCAGCAAACACTATCAAAGACACCTGTAGACCATCTTTATAATCACCCAGTTACGTTTTGACATTTGATAGCACACTAAGTGTTCATCTGGTATTCGGGAGTTGCATAATCTCATAGTCATAGGAACATGTATAAGTCATGAAGAAAGCAATAGCAATAAACTAAACGATCATAGTGCTAAGCTAATGGATGAGTCTTGTCCATCACATCATTCTCTAATGATGTGATCCCGTTCATCAAATGACAACACATGTCTATGGCTAGGAAACTTAACCATCTTTGATTAACGAGCTAGTCAAGTAGAGGCATACTAGGGACACTTTATTTGTCTATGTATTCACACATGTACTAAGTTTCCGGTTAATACAATTCTAGCATGAATAATAAATATTTATCATGATATAAGGAAATATAAATAATAACTTTATTATTGCCTCTAGAGCATATTTCCTTCACATATACAATGCAAGATACCTAGAGGGATGTTTATAAAAATAAACCAAGTTTTACTTGAATGCTAGTGCCTATTGGTAGAGCACATGTGCTAAATTAGGCACATTTACTATGTAAAATAAGTGTTTGTGCTTAGAAGGAAACTAACTTATTTGTGCATCCCTCTAAAAATTGCCGAACTTGATCGCTGGAGGCACTGTTTGGTTTGAGGCGTCCTATACGACAGTAGGTGCATCAAATGCCGCCCAAATGCACATGCGCGTGCGGCATGGGCCGGCCTAGTTTATGCACGTGCCGCTCTTCCTTAGCGAGTGCTTTCCAATGAGTTTTTAATTTTGATTTCTAGTTTACAATGGTTCCATCGAATTTTTTTCTTATAAGAAAGCATGATTTTTTTATTTAAAATATGAACATGTTAAAAAAAGTAGGAACGGCTTTTAAAATTACAGATTTATTTTTGAAAGTATGTTTAAAAAAATGTGTGTACATTTTTCAAAATTGCATAAATATTTTTTAAATGCAGAAACAGTTTATATTTTAAATAGGGGATCCATGGCACCTGACCGGCTACAAAAACTATAAATGGACGTGACCCATGGCACGTTGGCTCTATGCGATTTTCTGATATTTTTTCACACAGCAGGAGGAATCGGGAAAACTTCTATTACGCGCCACTTGCTCGAGGTTGTCATCATAACGCCCATGGCCGATCATTATGGTCACACGTCTTGATTTCTTTTCGCTCGATTTTTCTGCTGCTGCTCAGCTTTTTGTTGCTGATCTGCTGGCTAAAGAAATAACCCGGCTACCGGTTCTTTTGTTCATTATTATATAAAACGATGAAATAAAAGAGTTCAAGAATGTAATTTTTTTACGAATTTGATAAATTTCATGATTTTTTTTGAAAAAAGTTCACAAACTAGAAAATAATTCACAAATTTAAAAATATTAATGAACTTTTTTAAAAGTTCACGATTATGAGAAAATAAATACGAATTTAGTTTTTTAGGAAAACAAAAAAATCGTAAATTTAAAGTTTTGCAGCACTCGTAAATGGGCCTGGCCCATGGAGTGTTGGCTCTATGTGATTCCCCTCGGAGCAACTAACTAGCGCACTCCATCGTCTAAGAAAAAGGAGAGCACTCCACGTGGTGCGCCTAGCCTTGCAATGTGTAACGTGCTGGACGCTTCCGCATGATTTTTTTTTCTTTTTTGTTTCTTTTTTCTTCTCGGTTTCAGTTTTTTTTTCTGATATTTTCCCTGTTATTTTTTTCAGGTTTTCTGTTTTTTAATCTAGGGGAGCACAAGTGTGCTTACTCTCGTGCAACACATATCTGCTCTAACGTGGAGCATGCAGAAGCACATGTGTGCTTCACCCCACATGAGCACAAGTTAGTGCATTTGGAAAGCATACATATGCTCCCGCTGGGAGCACAATTGTCCTTCACCAGTGCAGGAGCACATCTTATCTCTTCTTTATCGTTGCAGACCTTCTCCACCAAATGATTGCCAGGGATGTCTCCCCATCCAGGTTGCTGCATCTGTTCGTCGACGACCTGCCATGTCCTGTTATTCAGTATGCCGACAACACCCTGCTCTTGGTTCGCACTGAACAAGGACAACTCACGCGGCTCAAGTCTATTCTGGACTCATTCTCTGCCGCCACGGGGTTGTCTATCAACTTCCACAAAAGCACCTTCTTTCCGGTGAGTGTTGACCCCGCCCGCGCCACCCTCTTGGCTGCTGAGCTTGGTTTGTCCACTGTCGACGTTCCCATAAACGTACCTCGGCTTGCCTCTCTCTGATGCGAAGTTGCCCACTAGCACCCTGACTTCTTACCTAGGAAGATTGAGCGACGCATCCCTGGGTGGCGTACGCGTTCCCTCGACCAGGGGGGTCGTTTGACACTCACTTCTGCGGTACTGTCTGCAAACCCCACTCATGCAATGTCGGTGCTCCCCCTCTCCAAAGGCATCGTGGCCAAGATGGATCGTCCCCGTAGGGCCATGTTCTGGAAAGGAGCGACCGAGTGCTCCGGGGGTAACTATAACGCCCTCGATGCGGCTATATCTCCTACGTGTCGAAGCACGACTTAGAGGCGTAACCGCATTGAAAGCAATGTCGCAAGTAAGGTAATCTTCACAACAACCCATATAAATAGATAAAAGGGGAAAGGGTACATAGTTGGCTTACACTCGCCATGTCACACAAATACATGAATAACATTACAATCATCCAATACACTCATGGTCCGACTACGGTACCAAAATAAAGATCAACCCCCACATGCGACACGGTCCCCGATCGCCTCAACTGGGCACCACTACTAATCATCTGGGAAAGACACATAGTAACAGCGAGAGTCTTCATCGAACTCCCACTTGAGCTCAAGCGCATCGTCTGAAACGGTATCATCGGTCCTGCATCTGGTTTGGAAGTAATCTGTGAGTCACGGGGACTCAACAATCTCGCACCCACGCGATCAAGACTATTTAAGCTTATAGGTAAAGGCAAGGTAATATGTGGAGCTGCAGCAAGCGACTAGCATATATGGTGACTAACATACGCAAATGAGAGCGAGAAGAGAAGGCAAAAGCACGGTCGAACAAATATGATCAAGAAGTGATCCTAGAACAACCTACGTCAAGCATAACTCCAAAACCGTGTTCACTTTCCGAACTCCGCCGAGAAGAGACCATCACGGTTACACACGCGGTCGATGTATTTTAATTAAGATCAACTTCAGGTTTTCTACAACTGGACATTAACAAATTCCCATCTGCCCATAACCGCAGGCACGGCTTTCGAAAGTTCAAATCCCTGCATGGGTGTCCCACCTTAGCCCATCACAAGCTCTCACAGTCAACGAAGGATATTCCTTCTAGCGGGAAGACCCGATCAGGTTCGGAATCCCGGTTATAAGACATTTTGACAATGGTAAAACAAGACCAGCAAGACCACCCAGATGTGCCGACAAATCCCGATAGGAGCTGCACATATCTCGTTCTCAGGGCACACCGGATGAGCAAGACGTCAGGTAAGCCAGCCCAGAGTTGCCCCTGGTAGCCTCGGACATCGCTCAGTTTGGACCAACACTTAGAGAAGCACTGGCCCGGGGGGGTTAAAATAAGATCACCCTTGAGCCGGCCGACTCAAGGGAAAGAGAAAGGCTAGGTGGAAAATGGTAAAACCAATGTGGGGCCTTGTTGGAGGAGTTTTATTCAAGGCAAACTGTCAAGGGGTTCCCATTATAACCCAACCGCGTGAGATACGCAAAATCCGGGAACATAACACCGATATGACGGAAACTAGGGCGGCAAGAGTGGAACAAAACACCAGGCATAAGGCCGAGCCTTTCACCCTTTACCAAGTATATAGATGCATTAATTAAATAAAAGATATTGTGATATCCCAACAAAATATCCATGTTCCAACAAGGAACAAACTCCAATCTTCACCTACAACTAACAACGCTATAAGAGGGGTTGAGCAAAGCGGTAACATAGCCAAACAACGGTTTGCTAGGACAAGGTGGGTTAGAGGCTTGGCTCAACAATATGGGAGGCATGATAAGCAAAGGGTAGGTATCGTAGCATAGGCATAGCAAAAGAGCGAGCAACTAGCAAGCAAAGATAGAAGTGATTTCGAGGGTATGGTCATCTTGCCTGCAAAGTTGTCAGAGTTGACTTGATCCTCGTAAGCGAACTCAACGGGCTCCTCGTTCACGAACTCGTCTCCCGGCTCTACCCAAACAAGAACAACAGGCAAACGGAACACAATCAACCACGTGCAATGCTCAGACAACATGATGCAAACATGGTATGATATGCGGGATGCGGTATGCGATGCATATGCAAGATTTGATAAGGAATGATTGACCCTGGCCTCAACTTGGAAATCCAAGAGTGCCACTGGAAAGGTGAGGTGATTTCGGTTGAAATCGATATAAAGATCACCGGAATCGGATGCATGGTTTGGGAATGGCAAGCAAAACAAATATGGCACCGGTCTGTGATAATCAGCAAGTAGCCATCTAAATGCAACAAGTTAAATATGCTATAGCACCCAAACATAGCAACAAAACATATGGAAGGGATCCACTCATAATGCTTGACAAAAGATGAACACTGAGCTACGGCTAATTCACTCATTAGCAGGTTCAAACAAGCATGGCAAAAGAGCAAATGATAACAGGTTTCAGACTTAGTGAAATTAACACAAGTATGGAATTTATCATCAGGAAGCACACTTTAGAGCATGAAAACTACAAGCTACAGGAACTTAACATGGCAAGGAAAGGCATGGCATGAAGCTACTCAAAGCACTTAACAAAAGTCCCTTAGTGACCTTGAGCCAAAAGAGATCAGAAAATACAACTGCAAGCATGTGAACATGGCAAAAACATAAACAGATCTCAGACTTAGTGAAAAACTGGAGCATGCAAAACAGATTAACAAGTAGGCATGTTTACGAGCTCGATACACTCACTACAGAGCATGGCATGACGAACTAAGTATACACCCATAAAGAAGACATGGCATAGAAACTAGACATGGCAAGAACAACATCATAGCATGCACGGATCAACAACAACATCCTCGGCAAAATCGCTAATCATGTCAACAATCTGCCAGGATCATTTTATAGTAAAAGTAGAGCTCGATTGACTCAAGCTAGGGTGCTCCATAAATGCAAATAAAGACATGGATGGATAGAGCACCACAATTTTAACAAAACAACCTTAATGATCATCCTCAAAAGAGGCACGGATCACTAGAAAACAATATGAACATATGGCATAACGACAAAATCAGGACAAGGACTTGTGAAATTCTAAGTCCCTGAAATCAGCATTACCGATTATGCTACTTTGCAAACTTGTGCTAGTCACCAAAAATATCACAAAAATACATGGCAAGCACCTCTGTAAAAATGACATGTCATATAACAAATCACATGTAGAGCTCAGGATCATAGCATGTACACATTAATCATGGCAAAAATGACAAAATGCCATTTGCTGAAACAGATCTGCAACTTTCCTCACATAGCCCTCTTCCAACAGCATTTCGGGCATCAAGATGAGCTCAAATGAAAATGATGCAATGAGATGAAATGATGTACTCGTCGAGACGAACATTTTGATATGCTACACGCGCGAATCGGAGCTACAGATGCAGAGTTATGGCATGACAAAATATGCAAAAATGTTAGGGTTTTGGGGGAAAAGTCAACCGAAAATTGGATGTGGATCTGGTGGGCGCGGATCCCGAGGTTCGTCGCCGTTGCACTGTAGCTGGACGGAATCGACATCGAGGTCCGCCGGAGAGGAAGTAGGAGACCGGAGAGGCGAGGCGGCGGCAGCTTGCCGGGGCGAGGGGGCGGCGCTGATGGCGGCGGTGGCCTCGGGCTATGTGAGCTGTGCGGGGCGGCGCGGCGAGCTCCGGCCACCGGAGCGGGCCGGCCGTGGGCCCGCAGGGCCGCGGCGGCGCGGGAAGGAGAGAGAAGGCGGCGGGGCAACGTGGCACGCCGTGGTTGGCTGAGGAGGGCGGCGCGGACATGTCCGGCGACGCAGTAGTTTTATCCGGGCGCGAGGAGGGAGATGGCTAGGGTTTCATCCGCGAATTTTCGGGGGAGGCCACATATTTATAGGTAGAGGGAGCTAGGAGAGTCCAAATGAGATGCGGTTTCGGCCACGCAATCATGATCGAACGTTCTAGATGATGGAACAGGTTTAGGTGGGTTTTGGGCCACTTTGGAGGGGTGTTGGGCTGCAAAACACACGAGGCCTTTCCGGTCTCTTGGTTAACCGTTGGAGTATCAAACGAAGTCCAAAAGGCACGAAACTTGACAGGCGGTCTACCGGTAGTAAACCAAGGCCGCATGACAAGTCTCGCTCCAATCCAAAAACGTTTAACGCCCGCACACGAAAAGAGGTAGAAAGGGACACCGGAGGACATAGGAGCGCCGAAATGCAAAACGGACAACGGGGAAAATGCTCGGATGCATGAGATGAACATGTATGCAAATGAAATGCACATGATGACATGATATGAGATGCATGACACGCAAGCAATGACAAGGCAACAACAGCGAATAACTGGAGGACACCTGGCACATCGGTCTCAGGGCGTTACAACACTCCACCACTATGAGAGGATCTCGTCCCGAGATCTAGAATGGCACCGGAGGGGAAAATGGAAGAGAAAGAGAAGGGGTAAAACTAAGTTGCTCCTTTGACAAACGAGTGAATCCAAAAAACCTTGAAATGTTGAACAACTCGAAAGAGAGAATACAACGGAGATGAACGAAGTTGACAACACTCCGTTAGAAAAGAGGAACAAGAAAGAACAAATTCGGGCAGCACTCCGATTGAAAGGAATTGAATAAGAACTTGATAAGATGATAGAACTTGAAAAGAGGGCATGACACTTGTTGGGGAATGTTGCAGAAAACAAAATTTTTCCTACGGTTTCACCAAGATCCATCTATGAGTTCATCTAGCAACGAGTGATCAGATGCATCTACATACCTTTGTAGATCGCGAGCGGAAGCGTTCAAGGAACGGGGATGAGGTAGTCGTACACGACGTGATCCAAATCACCGGAGATCCTAGCACCGAACGTACGGCACCTCCGCGTTCAACACACGTACGGTTAGCGTAACGTCTCCTTCTTCTTGATCCAGCAAGGGGGAAGGAGAGGTTGAGGAAGATGGCTCCAGCAGCAGCACGACGGCGTGGTGGTGATGGAGCTGCAGTACTCCGGCAGGGCTTCGCCAAGCACTATAGAGGAGGAGGAGGTGTTGGAGAGGGAGAGGGAGGCACCAAAGGCAAGGGTAAGAAGTCCTCCATCTCCTCCACTATATATAGGAGGGCCAAGGGGGGGGTGCCGGCCCTAGGAGATCTAATCTCCTAGGGGGGTGCGGCCAAGGGGGAGGAATCCCTCCTCCCCAAGGCACCTAGGAGGTGCCTTCCCCTCCTAGGACTCTTCCCTCCTTGAAACCCTAGGCGCATGGGCCTCTTGGGGCTGGTGCCCTTGGCCCATGTAGGCCAAGGCGCACCCCCTACAGCCCATGTGGCCCCCCGGGACAGGTGGCCCCACCCGGTGGACCCCCGGGACCCTTCCGGTGGTCCCGGTACAATACCGGTGACCCCGAAACTTGTCCCGATGCCCGAAATAGTACTTCCTATATATAATTCTTTACCTCCGGACCATTCCGGAACTCCTCGTGACGTCCGGGATCTCATCCGGGACTACGAACAACATTCGGGTTACTGCATATACATATCCCTACAACCCTAGCGTCACCGAACCTTAAGTGTGTAGACCCTATGGGTTCGGGAGACATGTAGACATGACCGAGATCGCTCTCCGGCCAATAACCAACAGCGGGATCTGGATACCCATGTTGGCTTCCACATGCTCCTCGATGATCTCATCGGATGAACCACGATGTCGAGGATTCAAGCAACCCCGTATACAATTCCCTTTGTCAATCGGTATGTTACTTGCCCGAGATCCGATCGTCGGTATCCCAATACCTCGTTCAATCTCGTTACCAGCAAGTCACTTTACTCGTACCGTAATGCATGATCCCGTGACCAGACACTTGGTCACTTTGAGCTCATTATGATGATGCATTACCGAGTGGGCCCAGTGATACCTCTCCGTCATACGGAGTGACAAATCCCAGTCTTGATCCATGTCAACCCAACAGACACTTTCGGAGATACCCGTAGTATACCTTTATAGTCACCCAGTTACGTTGTGACGTTTGGTATACCCAAAGCACTCCTACGGTATCCGGGAGTTACACGATCTCATGGTCTAAGGAAAGGATACTTGACATTGGAAAACTCTAGCAAACGAACTATACGATCTTGTGCTATGTTTAGGATTGGGTCTTGTCCATCACATCATTCTCCTAATGATGTGATCTCGTTATCAATGACATCCAATGTCCATAGTCAGGAAATCATGACTATCTGTTGATCAACAAGCTAGTCAACTAGAGGCTTACTAGGGACATGTTGGTGTCTATTATTCACACATGTATTACGATTTCCGGATAACACAATTATAGCATGAATAAAGAAAATTATCATGAACAAGGAAATATAATAATAATGCTTTTATTATTGCCTCTAGGGCGTATTTCCAACAGTCTCCCACTTGCACTAGAGTCAATAATCTAGTTACATTGTGATGAATCGAACACCCATGGAATTCTGGTGTTGATCATGTTTTTCTCTAGGGAGAGGTTTAGTCAACGGATCTGCTACATTCAGGTCCGTGTGCACTTTACAAATATCTATGTCTCCATCTTGAACATTTTCACGAATGGAGTTGAAGCGACGCTTGATGTGTCTTGTCTTCTTGTGAAACCTGGGCTCCTTGGCAAGTGCAATAGCTCCAGTGTTGTCACAGAAGAGCTTGATCGGCCCCGACGCATTGGGTATGACTCCTAGGTCGGTGGTGAACTCCTTCACCCAAATTGCTTCATGCGCTGCCTCCGAGGCTGCCATGTATTCCGCTTCACATGTAGATCCCGCCACGACGCTCTGCTTGCAACTGCACCAGCTTACTGCCCCACCATTCAAAATATACACGTATCCGGTTTGTGACTTAGAGTCATCCAGATCTGTGTCGAAGCTAGCATCGACGTAACCTTTTACGACGAGCTCTTCGTCACCTCCATAAACGAGAAACATTTCCTTAGTCCTTTTCAGGTACTTCAGGATATTCTTAACCGCTGTCTAGTGTTCCTTGCCGGGATTACTTTGGTACCTTCCTACCAAACTTACGGCAAGGTTTACATCAGGTCTGGTATACAGCATGGCATACATAATAGAACCTATGGCTGAGGCATAGGGGATGACACTCATCTCTTCTATATCTTCTGCCGTGGTCGGACATTGAGCTGAGCTCAATTTCATACCTTGTAACACAGGCAAGAACCCCTTCTTAGACTGATCCATATTGAACTTCTTCAATATCTTATCAAGGTATGTGCTTTGTGAAAGACCTATGAGGCGTTTTGATCTATCTCTGTAGATCTTGATGCCTAATATATAAGCAGCTTCTCCAAGGTCCTTCATTGAAAAACTTTTATTCAAGTAGGCATTAATGCTGTCCAAGAGTTCTATATCATTTCCCATCAAAAGTATGTCATCTACATATAATATGAGAAATGCTACAGAGCTCCCACTCACTTTCTTGTAAACGCAGGCTTCTCCATAAGTCTGCGTAAACCCAAACGCTTTGATCATCTCATCAAAGTGAATGTTCCAACTCCGAGATGCTTGCACCAGCCCATAAATCGAGCGTTGGAGCTTGCACACCTTGTCAGCATTCTTAGGATCGACAAAACCTTCCGGCTGCATCATATACAATTCTTCCTTAAGGAAACCATTAAGGAATGCCGTTTTGACGTCCATTTGCCATATTTCATAATCATAGAATGCGGCAATCGCTAACATGATTCGGACGGACTTCAGCTTCGCTACTGGTGAGAAAGTCTCATCATAGTCAACCCCTTGAACTTGTCGATAACCCTTAGCGACAAGCCGAGCTTTATAGATGGTCACATTACCATCCGCGTCTGTCTTCTTCTTAAAGATCCATTTATTTTCTATGGCTCGCCGCTCAATGGGCAAGTCAGTCAAAGTCCATATTTCGTTTTCATACATGGATCCTATCTCGGATTTCATGGCTTCTAGCCATTTGTCGGAATCTGGGCCCGCCATCACTTCTTCATAGTTCGAAGGTTCACCGTTGTCTAACAACATAATTTCCAAGACAGGGTTGCCGTACCACTCTGGTGCGGAACGTGTCCTTGTGGACCTTCGAATTTCAGTAAGAGCTTGATCAGAAGTATCTTGATCATCATCATTAACTTCTTCTCTAGTCGGTGCAGGCACCTCAGGAACATTTTCTTGAGTTGCGCCATTTTCCGGTTCAAGAGGTAATACTTCATCAAGTTCTACTTTCCTCCCACTTACTTCTTTCGAGAGAAACTCTTTCTCCAGAAAGGACCCATTTTTGGCAACAAAGATCTTGCCTTCGGATCTGAGGTAGAAGGTATACCCAGTAGTTTCTTTAGGGTATCCTATGAAGACGCATTTTCCGACTTGGGTTCGAGCTTTTCAGGTTGAAGTTTCTTGACATAAGCATCGCATCCCCAAACCTTTAGAAACGACAGCTTAGGTTTCTTCCCGAACCATAATTCAAACGGTGTCGTCTCAACGGATTTTGACGGAGCCCTATTTAAAGTGAATGCGGCAGTCTCTAAAGCATACCCCCAAAAGGATAGTGGTAAATCGGCAAGAGACATCATAGATCGCACCATATCTAATAGAGTGCGATTACGACGTTCGGACACACCATTACGCTGAGGTGTTCCAGGTGGCGTGAGCTGTGAAACTATTCCACATTTTCTTAAGTGTGTGCCAAACTCATGACTCAAGTATTCTCCTCCACGATCTGATCGCAGGAACTTGATTTTCCTGTCACGTTGATTCTCAACCTCACTCTGAAATTCCTTGAACTTTTCAAAGGTTTCAGACTTGTGTTTCATTAAGTAGACATACCCATATCTACTCAAGTCATCAGTGAGGGTGAGAACATAACGATAGCCACCGCGAGCTTCAACACTCATTGGACCGCACACATCAGTATGTATGATTTCCAATAAGTTGGTTGCTCGCTCCATTGTTCCTGAGAACGGAGTCTTGATCATTTTACCCATGAGGCATGGTTCGCACGTGTCAAATGATTCATAATCAAGAGACTCTAAAAGTCCATCAGCATGGAGCTTCTTCATGCGTTTGACACCTATGTGACCAAGGCGGCAGTGCCACAAGTATGTGGGACTATCATTATCAACCTTACATCTTTTGGTACTCACACTATGAATATGTGTAGCATTACACTCGAGATTCATTAAGAATAAACCATTTACCATCGGAGCATGACCATAAAACATATCTCTCATATAAATAGAACAACCATTATTCTCGGATTTAAATGAGTAGCCATCTCGAATTAAACGAGATCCTGATACAATGTTCATGCTCAAACTTGGCACTAAATAACAATTATTGAGGTTTAAAACTAATCCCGTAGGTAAATGAAGAGGCAGCGTGCCGACGGCGATCACATCGACCTTGGAACCATTCCCGACACGCATCGTCACCTCGTCCTTCGCCAGTCTCCGCTTATTCCGCAGCTCCTGCTTTGAGTTACAAATGTGAGAAACTGCACCGGTATCAAATACCCAGGAGCTACTACGAGTACTGGTAAGGTACACATCAATTACATGTATATCACATATACCTTTTGTTTTGCTGGCCTTCTTGTCTGCTAAGTATTTGGGGCAGTTCCGCTTCCAGTGACCACTTTCCTTGCAATAAAAGCACTCGGTCTCGGGCTTAGGTCCATTCTTTGGCTTCTTCCCGGCAGCTTGCTTGCCGGGCGTGGCAACTCCCTTGCCGTCCTTCTTGAAGGTTTTCTTACCCTTGCCTTTCTTGAACTTAGTGGTTTTATTGACCATCAACACTTGATGTTCCTTCTTGACTTCTACCTCTGCTGATTTCAGCATAGCAAATACTTCAGGAATGGTCTTTTCCATCCCCTGCATATTGAAGTTCATCACAAAGCTCTTGTAGCTTGGTGGAAGCGACTGAAGGATTCTGTCAATGACCGCGTCATCCGGGAGATTAACTCCTAGCTGAGTCAAGCGGTTATGCAACCCATACATAGTGAGTATGTGCTCACTGACAGAACTATTTTCCTCCATCTTATAGCTGAAGAATTTGTCGGAGACTTCATATCTCTCGACCCGGGCATGATCTTGGAAAACCATTTTCAGCTCTTCGAACATCTCATATGCTCCGTGTCTCTCAAAACGCTTTTGGAGCCCCGGCTCTAAGCTGTAAAGCATGCCGCACTGAACAAGGGAGTAGTCATCGGTACGTGCCTGCCAAGCGTTCATAACGTCTTGTTCTGCAGGGAGAACAGGTGCATCACCTAGCGGTGCTTGTAGGACATAATCTTTCTTGGCAGCTATGAGGATGATCCTCAGGTTCCGGACCCAGTCCGTGTAGTTGCTGCCATCGTCTTTCAGCTTGGTTTTCTCTAGGAACGCGTTGAAGTTGAGGACTACGTTGGCCATTTGATCTACAAGACATATTGTAAAGATTTTAGACTAAGTTCATGATAATTAAGTTCATCTAATCAAATTATAATGAACTCCCACTTAGATAGACATCCCTCTTCTAGTCATCTAAGTATAACATGATCCGAGTTAGCTAGGCCGTGTCCGATCATCACGTGAGACGGACTAGTCAACGTCGGTGAACATCTTCATGTTGATCGTATCTTCTATACGACTCATGCTCGACCTTTCGGTCTTCTGTGTTCCGAGGCCATGTCTGTACACATGCTAGGATCGTCAAGTCAACCTAAGTGTATTGCGTGTGTAGATCTGTCTTACACCCGTTGTATGTGAACGTTAGAATCTATCACACCCGATCATCACGTGGTGCTTCGAAACAACGAACTGTCGCAACGGTGCACAGTTAGGGGGAACACTTTCTTGAAATTATTATGAGGGATCATCTTATTTACTACCGTCGTTCTAAGCAAACAAGATGAAAAACATGATAAACATCACATGCAATCAAATAATAATAGTGACATGATATGGCCAATATCACATAGCTCCTTTGATCTCCATCTTGGGGCTCCATGATCATCTTGTCACCGGCATGACACCATGATCTCCATCATCATGATCTCCATCATTGTGTCTCCATGAAGTTGCTCGCCAACTATTACTTCTACTACTATGGCTAACACGTTTAGCAATAAAGTAAAGTAATTTACATGGCGTTTCTCAATGACACGCAGGTCATACAAAAAATAAAGACAACTCCTATGGCTCCTGCCGGTTGTCATACTCATCGACATGCAAGTCGTGATTCCTATTACAATAGCATGAACATCTCATACAGCACATATAGATCATTCATCATTCATCACAACTTTGGCCATATCATATCACAAAGCACTTGCTGCAAAAACAAGTTAGACGTCCTCTAATTGTTGTTGCAAGTTTTACGTGGCTGAAGTAGGGTTCTAGCAAGAACGTTTTCTTACCTACGTGAAAACCACAACGTGATTTGTCAACTTCTATTTACCCTTCATAAGGACCCTTTTCATCGAATCCGCTCCAACTAAAGTAGGAGAGACAGACACCCGCCAGCCACCTTATGCAACTTGTGCATGTTAGTCGGTGGAACCGGTCTCACGTAAGCGTACGTGTAAGGTTGGTCCGGGCCGCTTCATCCCACAATACCGTTGAAGCAAGATAAGACTAGTAGCGGCAAGAAAGTTGACAACATCTACGCCCACAACAAATTGTGTTCTACTCGCGCAAGAAGAACTACGCATAGACCTAGCTCATGATGCCACTTTTGGGGAACGTTGCAGAAAACAAAATTTTTCCTACGGTTTCACCAAGATCCATCTATGAGTTCATCTAGCAACGAGTGATCAGATGCATCTACATACCTTTGTAGATCGCGAGCGGAAGCGTTCAAGGAACGGGGATGAGGTAGTCGTACACGACGTGATCCAAATCACCGGAGATCCTAGCACCGAACGGACGGCACCTCCGCGTTCAACACACGTACGGTTAGCGTAACGTCTCCTTCTTCTTGATCCAGCAAGGGGGAAGGAGAGGTTGAGGAAGATGGCTCTAGCAGCAGCACGACGGCGTGGTGGTGATGGAGCTGCAGTACTCCGGCAGGGCTTCGCCAAGCACTATGGAGGAGGAGGAGGTGTTGGAGAGGGAGAGGGAGGCACCAAAGGCAAGGGTAAGAAGTCCTCCATCTCCTCCACTATATATAGGAGGGCCAAGGGGGGGGCCCGGCCCTAGGAGATCTAATCTCCTAGGGGGTGCGGCCAAGGGGGAGGAATCCCTCCTCCCCAAGGCACCTAGGAGGTGCCTTCCCCTCCTAGGACTCTTCCCTCCTTGAAACCCTAGGCGCATGGGCCTCTTGGGGCTGGTGCCCTTGGCCCATGTAGGCCAAGGCGCACCCCCTACAGCCCATGTGCCCCCCCCGGGACAGGTGGCCCCACCCGGTGGACCCCCGGGACCCTTCCGGTGGTCCCGGTACAATATCGGTGACCCCGAAACTTGTCCCGATGCCCGAAATAGTACTTCCTATATATAATTCTTTACCTCCGGACCATTTCGGAACTCCTCGTGACGTCCGGGATCTCATCCGGGACTCCGAAAAACATTCGGGTTACTGCATATACATATCCCTACAACCCTAGCGTCACCGAACCTTAAGTGTGTAGACCCTACGGGTTCGGGAGACATGTAGACATGACCGAGATCGCTCTCCGGCCAATAACCAACAGCGGGATCTGGATACCCATGTTGGCTCCCACATGCTCCTCGATGATCTCATCGGATGAACCACGATGTCGAGGATTCAAGCAACCCCGTATACAATTCCCTTTGTCAATCGGTATGTTACTTGCCCGAGATCCGATCGTCGGTATCCCAATACCTCGTTCAATCTCGTTACCGGCAAGTCACTTTACTCGTACCGTAATGCATGATCCCATGACCAGACACTTGGTCACTTTGAGCTCATTATGATGATGCATTACCGAGTGGGCCCAGTGATACCTCTCCGTCATACGAAGTGACAAATCCCAGTCTTGATCCATGTCAACCCAACAGACACTTTCGGAGATACCCGTAGTATACCTTTATAGTCGACGTTTGGTATACCCAAAGTACTCCTACAGTATCCGGGAGTTACACGATCTCATGGTCTAAGGAAAGGATACTTGACATTGGAAAACTCTAGCAAATGAACTATACGATCTTGTGCTATGTTTAGGATTGGGTCTTGTCCATCACATCATTCTCCTAATGATGTGATCTCGTTATCAATGACATCCAATGTCCATAGTCAGGAAATCATGACTATCTGTTGATCAACGAGCTAGTCAACTAGAGGCTTACTAGGGACATGTTGGTGTCTATTATTCACACATGTATTACGATTTCCGGATAACACAATTATAGCATGAATAAAGACAATTATCATGAACAAGGAAATATAATAATAATGCTTTTATTATTGCCTCTAGGGCATATTTCCAACAACACTCCGGTTAGATGGATAAGCATGAAAAGAACACGATCCAAGATGATGAGAGAAAAGAGCAACATCACAATGGCTCCGGAACAAAATAATAGAAGATAGATAATTGAAATAAAAGAATGGAGAAGAAAATGCCATCTTATGCCACACAAGAGCTTGAGAAGGCATCCTTAGGAGACGGGTCGAGCGGAGTTGTTGGAACACCAACAACGAAAAGAATACGCTTGATATGGTCTTATGGAATACATCTCAAATTATGAGGTGACAACCTGCCACACACGGGAAAAAGAATTGGATTGGTATGAACAAGGAGATGAGAAAGTATTTCACCGGGAGGATAAAGAAGAACTTGGGTCCTTTATAGGCACCATAGATAGCAACAAACCTTAGGGAAGGCTTTAGGTGACATATAACCCAAGATAACTCCAATGACGAGATTGGTGGATTTAAAATATCTCATTCTTGACAACATGTGAATCATGAAACACGAGCTCAAATTATCAAGAATGACATAATACCACCTCCAATGATACGGTAGAAAGAATTGCACTCCGGATTGCAAAATGAAGAATGATTGAGCTCCTCTGAGAAGAATCTTGATGAACACTTCGAGAACGGATTAAGTCCTTGATGAACCATCATGTAGAACCTCCATGAAGAACTCCGTTAACAAAAGAAATGATCAAACGGAAGGAAAGAGAGGTCAAAAACACAAGGTGAATCCTTGCAATGATTTAGATGGAGCTACGCGACGAGATAATTGAGAGAGCTTGGAACTCCGGGAATAGAAAAGATAAAGCATCTCGAACCGAGAATGTGATATGATGAACCACTCCGTAAAGCAGGAATTGAATTTACTCGATGAAACAAGAATAAGAATTACACTATGCATATCCTTCACCAATTTAAATTGATGACAAACAATGGATTTGGCATACTAGTTATTCTCGTAGAAAGGATTAAGATAGATATAGCGTGAACTTGTGTAAGGGCATATTTATCCCTACGGTGTTTTGGTGATTGATGACAATGCATTTGCGGACTAATCGGGTGCTTTGAGTTCTTTCAGATATTCATCTTTCGGCACGAAACGATTATTTCCCTTCGGCGCTCTACTCAAGACGGTGTAGCTTCTTTCGTGACTTTGTTGGTGGTCTAAGTTTCGTAGTAGTCACCGTACTATCAAGAGGGGATCTGCTTCGGTATGGTTTGGGTGGAATCAACACGTACACGCTCTTCTCACACCCACCGTTTCTTTCCGTCTCTCCGGAGCTTCTCTTTTCTTCCCTTTTTGTGTCTTCTCCTGGACCCAGCGGTAGTACCGCGGGCCACAGCGGTACTACCGCTGAGGCTCACTAAGCAGCAGTACCGCTCCTCGGAGCTGTAGTACCGCTCCTTGGAACGGTAGTACCGCTTTATGGCCTCAGCTGTAGTACCGCTGCGGCTCCGTGCTCCTACCGCCTCGACTCGAGTGCGCATTTTTCTCGTGTCGGGTTTTACGGCACTAGCTGCAGTATAGCGGTAGTACGGCTGAATCTTAGTAAGCGGTAGTACCGCTCCTCGGAGCGGTAGTACCGCTGGTTGGCCTCAGCCGCAGTACCGTTGTGGCTCCATGCTCCTACCGCCTCGACTCGAGTGCGCATTTTCTTGTGTCGGGTTTTATGGTACTAGCTGCGGTAGTAGTGGCGGTAGTGCTTCTTGTGAGCGGTAGTACCGCCCTGCCTCCGCGGTAGTACCGCTCTGGGTCCCAGCCCCAGCCCCTACTCTTCCAGCGCGGCAGTACCGCTGAGGGGGAGCGGTAGTGCCGCTTATGAGCGGTAGTACCGCCCTGCCCCCGCGGTAGTACCGCTCTCTGCGGGGCTGAATGGGGGTAACGGTTGGTTTGTTCCCCCCACTATAAAAGGGTGTCTTCTTCCCCCCTTTGACTTCACCTCTTCTACCATTAAAAGCTCCATTATTGCTCCAAGCTCCATTTTCGCCCGATCTCACTCCCTAGCCAACCAAACTTGTTGATTTTCTCGGGAGTGGTTGAGAAGGCCCCGATCTACACTTCCACCGAGAGATTTTTGATTCCCCCACTCATCCTTAGCGGATCTTGTTCCTCTTGGGTGTTTGAGCACCCTAGACGGTTGAGGTCACCTCGGAGCCATATTCCATTGTGGTGAAGCTTCGTGGTCTTGTTGGGAGCCTCCGATTAAGTTGTGGAGTTTGCCCCAACCTTGTTTGTAAAGGTTCGGTTGCCGCCTTCAAGGGCACCAATAGTGGAATCACGGCATCTCACATTGTGTGAGGGCGTGAGGAGGATACGGTGGCCCTAGTGGCTTCTTGGGGAGCATTGTGCCTCCACACCGCTCCAACGGAGACGTACTTCCCTTTAAAAGGAAGGAACTTCGGTAACACATCCTCGTCTCCACCGGATCCACTCTTGGTTATCTCTTACCTTTACTTGAGCAAGCTCTTTAGTGTTTGTTCCCTTGCTTACTTGTGTGCTTGTTGTTGTTGCATCATATAGGTTGTTCACCTAGTTGCACATCTAGACAACTTACTTTGATGCAAAGTTTAATTTGGTAAAGAAAAGCTAAAAATTGGTAGTTGCCTATTCACCCCCCCTCTAGTCAACCATATCGATCCTTTCAATTGGTATCAGAGCCTCGTCTCTTTATTAAGGACTTTACCGTCCAAAGAGTATGGTTGATACCGTAGACGGAGCGGAGGAACACTCCGGTGTGAATCCTATCTCGTCTACGGGTGATGGGGGAACTTCGGTCTCTCGTGAGGAGTTCAATGTAGCCTTGGAGACATTGAAAACCTCCATGACGACCGAAGTTGAAAACATGTTTACTAAATTTCTTGAGGGGCTTAAACTATCCACCGCACCGTTGAAAGTGGGGGATCCCACCAACAAGGTGTCAGATGCTATCCCCGACAAGGGGGAAGCTAGTAGTGAAAAGGCTCCTTCTAGTGGCAAGAATGGCACCGGCATCTTTGCCCATGTGGAACCACCACTTGTGTATGGTGGACCGGTCCCTTCTACTCATTTGAATCATGCCGGTCCTCCTCCTAAGATTGTGAAAAATGAGGATTTTGATTCTTGGGTTTACCGCTTTAAACGTCATTTAAATCATGTGAACACTAACCTTTGGAGAATCATTGAAGAAGGTTTCTACCCACATGATCCAAGCAACTTCACTCCTCGAGAAGCCGCGGACAATCAATTCAATGAGAATGCTCTCTTCATCATTCAAGATGCAATTCCACCCGAAGACCTACCTCATCTTTGTCCCTTCGCCTTGGCCAAAGATGCATGGCATTGTGTCGTGTCTCTCTACCGGGGAAGCGCAAGCATTCAACGCTCCAACTATGAAGTGGTACAAGATGAGGCCGATGAGTTTGCAATGAAGGAAGATGAAGAACCTCGTGAGCTTTATCGGAGAGTCACCAAACTCGCGGTCTCACTACGAGATCACGGGAGCAAGGACACGGATGACAATTGGATCAAGCGCAAATTCCTCAAGGCAATGATGCCCTACCACAAGGCCATGTCCTCCGTCATCCGCCAAAGACCGGACTTCCACACTTTGACCTCAAGCGAGGGGTTGGATGAGTTTGTGGCCATGAACATCTTGGACAAGACCGCCGACAATGCGGTGCTCCGTTCTCAACGGGGAAAGAAGCCTAACCTTTCTTTGAAGGCCAAGCTCACCGTGGAAGAAGAAGAAGAGGAAGAGGAGGAGAGCAACCCCGAAGATACAAAGTATGCATATCATGAACACATGGCACTTGCTTCAAGGCAATTTTGGAGCAAGAAAAACTCGAGGAACAACTTTAGCAAAAACACCTCGAGTGGCACGAGGGGCAAGCAACGTGTAAGGACTTGCTACAATTGCGGCAACGTGAGTCATTTCGTTGCGGAATGCCCGTATGAGAAGAGGGAAGACAATGGTGGCAAACTCATTCGAAAGGACAAGGCCAAGTCGTTCCCCAACAAGAACAACTTCACCAAGAAGACTCCTCCCAAGGCCTTGGTTGTGCAAGAAGAGTACAATGAGGATGATGACGATGATGAAGATGATGAGTCGGTTGCCATGGCCTCCGTCGCCATTGCCACAACGTCACGAGTGTCCCTCTTCGACTCACCCAACAAGAGCATCAACGCCAAGTGCCTCATGGCGAAAGCCACCAACAAGGTAACCTCCAACATCAAAACTACCATCATTAATCATCCTTCCCAATCGGAGAGCATTAATGAAGTTGAGGGAGTTAATGTGGAGGCTAACGAGTTTGAGGCCTTTATGGGAAAACTCAAGGGAAAATCCAAGAAGCACTTTGTTGCTCTCTTGGAACAACTTGGCGAGGCCAATGACATGATCGAGGCTCACGAAGACACCATGTCAAAGATGGAAGGGCATAGTCGTGACTATGCCGATGAGATTTCGGACCTTTCCAATGCTCTTGAGGAAGAGCGTGGTCTTCATTTGGCTCTTGAGGAGTCATACAACGTTGATCATGCTAAGTTAGAGAAAGATTATGATCATGCCCTCGTTGTCTCTCATGTGCTAAATTCCGAGAAGGCCAAACTCGGAGTTGATCTTGCTAGACTCAAAGAGGAGTTTGATATACTTGACAAGGCCCACAAGGCCTTGAAGGGTATTCACGCTAGTCTCAAGGAGTCTCATGATCAACTCCAAGTGAAGCTAACTAAGGAGAAAGCAACTTTTCCTCATATGGTTTTAATTGATAATGCAAATGCTACTAACCCGTGTTGTGAGCATATACATCTTGTTGAGGAAAATGCTAAGTTGAAGGAGCAACTTGAGAGAGGCCTTGCGACTTGCATACAAGGCAAGAATAACCTCAATGATCTCTTGATCAACCAAAAGGGAGGTGTGGCGAAGGAAGGGGTTGGGTACGTCTCCGACTCCAAAAACAAGAAGAAGAATGATAAGAACAAACGACCTCCTCCCCTCATGCAAACCTTTGTGAGGGCGGGAGAAAGTGTCCCCGAGGAGAAGAAGAAGAACAAAGTCAAGAAGGGCAATGTCACCTCACCCAACAAGGCCGGCGATTTTAATCCTTCTTATGTGTTGTGCCGTGCTAGTGATGGACATGTTTATGCCAAATTTGTTGGTTCTCTTCATGAGCACGTTGAATGGTCTATTTGGGTTCCTAAGACCCTTGTTACTAACATCAAAGGACCCATTACAAAATGGGTACCTAAAACCAAGCATTGATCTCTTGCAGGTGTTTGCTTCCGGTGGTGGATCATGGTTGCTCGATAGCGGAGCTACAAATCATATGACCGAAAGCAAGGACTTGGTGGTGGACGTGCACAAGGTTCCATCTATGCCCACCAATGTCGAGTGGGGTGACGCCTCATCTTCTAAGGTATTGGGACTTGGCAAGGTGGTCATCTCTCATGATCTCACGATCGAGAAGGTCATGCTTGTTGAGTCCCTTGCATACAATTTACTTTCCGTTCGTCAGCTTGCAATCATGGGCTTTGCCACTTTCTTTGATATCGATACCGTGGCCCTCTTGTGGAGCAAGACTCTTAAAGTAGCCTTTGTTGGGCATGTCTAGAACGGTCTATATGTGATTAACTTTTCGGAGCGACCCACTAAGACCGCGACATGCCTAATGGCTAAAGTTGATGTGGGATGGCTTTGGCATCGCCGTTTAGCCCATGTCAATACGAGATCTTTGCAAAGTCTCCTAAAGGGGGACCATGTCCGCGGACTAACGAATGTTAGTTTTGCTAAAGATCGTGCTTGCAGTGCCTGTATCGAAGGAAAGCTACATGAGAAGGCTCACCCTCCCATGACTATCATTTATTCAAAGAGGCCTTTGGAGCTCCTTCACATGGATCTCTTTGGGCCTCCATCCTTCGATAGTCTTGGAGGTAGAAAGTATTGCTTGGTGATTGTGGATGACTACTCAAGGTACACGTGGGTGTATTTCTTCAAGAGGAAGAGCGAGACCCAACAAACCGTCATTGACTTTGCCAATGAAGCACAACGTCAACACAATGCAAAGATCTTGACAATAAGAAGTGACAACGGCACCGAGTTCAAGAACTACACCTTGGATGAGTTTCTTAGTGATGAGGGAATCAAGCATCAATATTCCGCACCATACACCCCTCAACAAAACGGTGTTGCGGAGAGGAAGAACCGGACGTTGATGGATGCGGCAAGGACCATGATGGCGGAGTTCAAGTCTCCGTACAACTTTTGGGCCGAAGCCATCAACACCGCGTGTCATGCATCAAATCGGCTCTACCTCCGCAAGGGTTTGAACAAGACTCCTTATGAGATACTCACCGGTAACAAGCCCAACCTCAAGTACTTCCGGGTATTCGGGTGTAAGTGTTTCATTCTCAAGAAAGGTGTTCAGTTGTCCAAATTTGAGGCTAGAGCTTATGAGGGCATATTTGTTGGTTATGCTACAAACTCTCATGCTTACCGTGTCCTCAATAAATCCACGGGACTTATTGAGGAGACGTGTAACGTGGAGTTTGATGAGAATAACGGCTCCCAAGTGGAGCAAAGTGGCACTTGTGATGTAGGTGATAAAATTCCTCCTCAAGCCATAAGAAGAATGGGTGTTGGTTTCATCCTACCCATTGAGGAACCCCTTGTGGCCGAAGGAGAAGGACAATGCTCCACTCAAGTGGAGCCATCACCAACCCAAGGCCCACACACTTCCGAAGAACAAAGTGAAGGCCCTCAACCTCATGAACAAGACCGAGGGCAAGATCATACTCAAGACGATGGTGACACACCAAGTGATGCCCAAGGTCAAGTTCTCTCCCTCGAGCAAGTTCAAGAACAAGAACAAGTTCATGACGGCGCTCAAGATGATCAAGTAACCGCTCCTCAACTCACCAACGAGGAGGAATTAGAGCGTCGTGCCGCCAAAGTTGCTTCCAAGCTCTCCACCAAGGATCATCTCATGACGAACGTGCTTGGAAGCTTAAGAAAGGGGGTAAGCACTCGTAGACAATTAGCAAATTATTGTGAGCATCACGCGTTTGTCTCTTGTGTGGAACCTCACAAGGTCTATGAGGCGCTCGAAGATCCGGATTGGCTCAATGCCATGCATGAAGAACTCAACAACTTCGGGCGCAACAAAGTGTGGAGATTGGTGCCAAGGCCAACGGGGAACCACAATGTCATTGGAACCAAGTGGATATTCAAGAACAAGCAAAATGCCCATGGGATTATCATTCGCAACAAGGCTCGTTTGGTAGCACAAGGCTACTCCCAAGTCGAGGGTATCGACTACGGTGAAACCTTTGCTCCCGTTGCTCGTCTTGAATCCATTCGCATGTTGATTGCATATGCTTCTCATCATAACTTTAAGTTACATCAAATGGATGTGAAGAGTGCTTTTCTTAATGGTCCCATTAATGAATTGGTGTACGTCAAGCAACCCCCCGGGTTCGAGGATCCCTACTTTCCCGATCATGTGTATCAACTCGATAAGGCACTCTATGGCCTTAAACAAGCCCCACGTGCGTGGTATGACCACCTTACCGAGTTGTTACAAGACCGTGGGTTTGAAGTTGGGATAATCGACCCCACTCTTTTTACTAAGAAGGTCAAAGGGGAGTTGTTTGTGTGCCAATTATATGTTGATGATATTATCTTTGGTTCGCCTAACAAAGCTTTCAATGAGGAATTTGCTGCTCTCATGACCTCAAAGTTCGAGATGTCCTCCATGGGGGAGTTGAAGTTCTTTCTAGGGTTTGAAGTGAAGCAAAGAAGAGAAGGAACCTTCATCAATCAATCCAAATACACTCAAGACATGCTCAAGAGATTCAAGCTAAGTGACGTCAAGCCGGCTCCCACCCCAATGCCCACCAAGTGCCAACTTGATCTAGATCCCAATGGTAAAGTGGTGGATCAAAAGGTATACCGCTCCATGATTGGATCCTTGCTTTACCTTTGTGCATCTAGACCAGACATCATGTTGAGTGTGGGAATTTGTGCACGGTTTCAAGCCGCACCTAAGGAAAGTCACTATGTGGCCGTCAAACGAATCTTTCGATATTTGGCTCATACCCCAAACTTTGGCTTATGGTACCCAAGAGGATCAAACTTCAAGCTTGTAGGGTACTCGGATTCCGATTGGGCGGGAGACAAAGTGGATAGGAAGTCCACTTCCGGAGGATGTCAATTCCTTGGTTGCTCGTTGGTAAGTTGGTCTTCCAAAAAGCAAAGTTGTGTGTCTCTCTCGTCCACCGAAGCGGAGTATGTTGCGGCCGGTAGTTGTTGTGCCACAACTCTTATGGATGAGGCAAACTTTAAAGGATTACGGTGTCACTTGTGACAAAGTGCCTCTTTGGTGTGACAATGAAAGTGCCATCAAGATTTCTCTCAACCCGGTGCAACACTTCAAGACGAAGCATATTGAGATTCGGTATCACTTCATCCGGGATCACATTAGGCGAGGAGAGATCGAGCTCAACTATGTCAGCACTCATGACAACCTTGCAGATATTTTCATGAAGCCCTTGGATGAAGCAAGATTTCGCGAGTTAAGGCATGAGCTAAATATCATTGATTCGAGCAATGTTGCTTGAACCCGTGCACACCCTACCACGCTCAATTTGTTGTCTAGTTTAGGTGTAGGCATGGACATAGGGGGAGTGTTGTTCTCTCAATGAACTCTCCCTCCCCCCATTATGCATAAATTGTTCAAGTCTTTCACTTTAGCCATTGTTGATGGCACGTGTGCTCAAAAGACGAGTTTTGGTCATGGGCCCAAGGTTAAAATCTTCGCGGCGCCATACCTCTTGACTCAAACATAGGTGGCTTCGGCCACCGCCCTCTCTTGAAGAGAGGTTTCTTGGCCTCTTGCTGATGTGTTCTTTTGCTTTCGTTGCGGGTTTTCTGTTTTTTTAGGTAAGCCATGTAGTCTAGTTGCCACGGTGTGCTGGGCGGTACTGCCGCTGCTGGCGAGCGGTACTACCGCTGATAAGCGGTACTACTGCTGGTGATGGACGGTACTACCGTGGTAAGCGGTACTACCGCCACACCAGTGCGGAACTACCTCTTATGAGCGGTACTACCGCTCCCCAGCGTGGTACTACCGCTGCGGGGCGGGGCCAAGGGTTTTTTATCGGGGCAGGGGGAGGTTTCTTCTCCCCTATACCCATCGCTCGCCCCCCTCGTGTCTCTCTCCTCTCCCAGCACCGTTTCCCGCCCGGAAGGCTCCGGTGGATCTCCTCTTCCGGGGTTCCTCTCCATTTCCTTCGGTGGAGTCATCCCCACCTTGTCCTCTTGCCATGGATGCGTATTGCCACGTTCCTTCTCTCTTTTGGTCTTGCTTTTAGATCTTTGTGCTTAGGGGGCAATGGTGGTTGCATCTTCTAGATTTTTGCTAAATCTAGGCTGAGTTGGTTGGAGAGGCAACTAGATCATTCGATGATGTTTGGTTAGGAATATTTTGAATTTGGTAGGCCGTAGTGCCGGATCTGTCCACGTAGTAGGAAACCACTGTTTCACCGGCCTCGCGCTTTTGAAACTGTTGTGTATCCGCTCAAGCCGTACTACCGCTCCCTTTGAGCGGTACTACCGCTTGGCCTAGGGCGGTACTACCGCTCCCTTTTGGGCGGTACTACTTGGCGGTTACCGGGCTGATCACGGGTACTACCGCTGCATGCGAATTTCCATCTTTTTCCCTATCTTCCCTTGATCTTTTTGTTGTTTGTGGCTTATGCTCGTTTCTTCTGGCTGTTTTGCTCTTTTTGTGTTTGGCTCCAGGGTGATGACATTTTCCGAACAAGGTCGCCGCATCCCCGGGCATGCACCTCCAAGCGCTACCGGACCTCAGAGCCTGCCGGTGGTTCCTCGAGCACCAACCGCCTCCAGCAAGTGCTTCTGCAACTGTTCCTCCACCTCCTCAGCAATCGAGCGAGCGCCAACAGCCAAAAGGAAGGCTGTGACTAAGATGACCAGCAAGGAGTTTTGAGAAGCGTCGCCGCAACCCCTATACGGTGACCAAGAACCCACTTGGTCAACCGTTCCGTTCTTGAACCGTTTTCAGTTTTGCCATCTACTTTGATGTGGATTCAAGGCTAAGAAAAATCTCTTATGTTGATGTTCGCTCCATTGACACCGATGCTATGAGAAGGATTCCAGAGTACTTTGGAGAAGCCTTCAGATTGTGCACTCAGCTTGACATTCTCAGGATCATTGCAGTTCACAAGGATTTGATGCGATTTTGTGGCTTCAATTCTTTGCCACCGTCCATCTTGGAACAGATAGCGACAGGACTCTGACTTGGATGACCAATGGCAAGCGGCTTTCTGTCAAGTGGGGGGCGTTCATGGAGTTACTTGATGTGGTGGATAACGGGCTTGAGACTCCTGTCGGTTTCCGTCCTCACCGCCATGTCTTCCACCCACAAGCAAGCTCTTTGGCCCTACTGCACTGTGAAGGTTCACCCTGTCACTGAGAAGAAGACCTACGAGCTGTGTCCGTATCTGGACATTCTTCATCGCATATTCCGTGAGACTCTCTTCCCTCGCATTGGGAATCTGGATCAGGTTCACTCCTACCTCGTGGACATGCTCCTTTTCTGTCAGCATGAGAAGGAAGCAAACACTGGAGAGAGCCTGGATATCTCTCATGTCATGTGGTCTGAACTTGATCTGCCGTGTCTGAGCGCAAGTGTCCTATCTATGGTCCCTTCATCATGAGGCTCATTGAGAGGGCCTGGGCACAGACTTATCCCAGAGTGCTGCTAGAAACTGGAGAGTTGGTGTCACATGAGATCAAGCGTCCTGAGGAAGAAGGACAACTGGACAGCGCCTCACACAGGGGGTCCTTCTGCTACTGCTGCCACGGGGGCCCGTCTGCTGTGCTGCTGCCATGGGAACTGAGGGTGAGGCTGCTCCTGATGCCCACGATGAGGACGTTAGCCACTCCAGTGCAGAACCATCTTGGGCCCAGAAGCTCAAGCGCAAGATGAAGAAGCTCTTCTGCATGGAGTCCCATGGTCAGTACATGACTCATGTGGCGGAGAAGAATGCCAGGACGCGCCACAAGGAGATCATGCGTCAGTTGGGAGCCACAGTTGTCAGTGGGTCTGAGGGACAGATCACTGAAGAGGAGGACTGGATTCATCAGAACTGTCACTGGACCGACTCCGATGCCGAGCACTTTTCAACCCACGATGAAGATGCAGAGATGTGATGTTCAGGACCTTCCTCGCCCATCACCTGGAGTCGTAGTGTCCCTCTCTGCCCTTTTGGTGTCTCGATGCCAAAGGGGGAGAGAGTTTAGGGATTTGTGTTTGCGAGTGTGTCTTTGTGTCGTTCGTTTGCTTTCTCGTGTTGGTTTTGTTTGGTTTTGTGCTTGTGAGACCTAAGTTCCAGACATATGGTGTAAGACATATGCTACCTTTGTTATCTTATCTATGTGTTATGCACCTCGGTATCTTATAGCTTGCATGCTTATCCTATCATATATGTGTGTTCTCATATATCTTGCTTAGTTGTTGGTCTCTAAAATATAGGGGGAGCCGTGATCCTAGTATGTGTGCCGTGCAGTCCAAAGCACTTATCTAGTGTGCACAACATCTAGGGGGAGCCTGTCTATTTTTAGAGGCATGGGTTCTCTTGCATTCTATGTCATTACTCTTTTCTATGCAAATCCCGTATTGTCATCAATCCACCAAAAAGGGGGAGATTGTAAGGGCATATTTATCCCTACGGTGTTTTGGTGATTGATGACAATGCATTTGCGGACTAATCGGGTGCTTTGAGTTCTTTCAGATATTCATCTTTCGGCACGAAACGATTATTTCCCTTCGGCGCTCTACTCAAGACGGTGTAGCTTCTTTCGTGACTTTGTTGGTGGACTAAGTTTCGTAGTAGTCACCGTACTATCAAGAGGGGATCTGCTTCGGTATGGTTTGGGTGGAATCAACACGTACACGTTCTTCTCACACCCACCGTTTCTTTCCGTCTCTCGGAGCTTCTCTTTTCTTTTGTGTCTTTTCCTGGACCCAGCGGTAGTACCGCGGGCCACAGCGGTAGTACCGCTGAGGCTCACTAAGCGGCAGTACCGCTCCTCGGAGCGGTAGTACCGCTTTGTGGCCTCAGCTGCAGTACCGCTGCGGCTCTGTGCTCCTACCGCCTCGACTCGAGTGTGCATTTTCTCGTGTCGGGTTTTACGGCACTAGCTCTAGTATAGCGGTAGTACGGCTGAAGCTCAGTAAGCGGTAGTACCGCTCCTCGGAGCGGTAGTACCGCTGGATAGCCTCAGCCGCAGTGCTGTTGTGGCTCCGTGCTCCTACCGCCTCGACTCGAGTGCGCATTTTCTTGTGTCGGGTTTTACGGTACTAGCTGCGGTAGTAGTGGCGGTAGTGCTGCTTGGGAGCGGTAGTACCGCCCTGCCTTCGCGGTAGTACCGCTCTGGGTCCCAGACCCAGCCCCTTCTCTTCTAGCGCGGCAGTACCGCTGAGGGGGAGCGGTAGTACCGCTTATGAGCGGTAGTGCCGCCCTGCCCCCGCGGTAGTACCGCTCTCTGCGGGGCTGAGTGGGGGGTAACGGTTGGATTGTTCCCCCCACTATAAAAGGGTGTCTTCTTCCTCCCTTTGACTAACCTCTTCCACCATTAAAGCTCCATTATTGCTCCAAGCTCCATTTTCGCCCGATCTCACTCCCTAGCCAACCAAACTTGTTGATTTGCTCGGGAGTGGTTGAGAAGGCCCCGATCTACACTTCCACCGAGAGAGTTTTGATTCCCCCACTCATCCTTAGCCGATCTTGTTACTCTTGGGTGTTGAGCACCCTAGAAGGTTGAGGTCACCTCGGAGCCATATTCCATTGTGGTGAAGCTTCTAGTCTTGTTGGGAGCCTCCGATTAAGTTGTGGAGTTTGCCCCAACCTTGTTTGTAAAGGTTCGGTCGCCGCCTTCAAGGGCACCAATAGTGGAATCACGGCATCTCGACATTGTGTGAGGGCGTGAGGAGGATACGGTGGCCCTAGTGGCTTCTTGGGGAGCATTGTGCCTCCACACCGCTCCAACGGAGACGTACTTCCCTTCAAAAGGAAGGAACTTCGGTAACACATCCTCGTCTCCACCGGATCCACTCTTGGTTATCTCTTACCTTTACTTGAGCAAGATCTTTAGTGTTTGTTCCCTTGCTTACTTGTGTGCTTGTTGTTGTTGCATCATATAGGTTGTTCACCTAGTTGCACATCTAGACAACTTACTTTGATGCAAAGTTTAATTTGGTAAAGAAAAGCTAAAAATTGGTAGTTGCCTATTCACCCCCCCCCCTCTAGTCAACCATATCGATCCTTTCAACTTGGAAGGTCTTCAATGAACCACCGGTAGGATTAGGAAACAATGAATGAATTGGTATGATAACAAAAGAAGAGGAATCTTGCACGAACCGCCGTAAGAATTAAAATGACCGAAGGGAAGATAAAGGAACACCGGGAAGAATTATCAAATGAACAAACATGTTTGAGAGAATTTAGATCCATGAGAACGAAGAGATTACGAGCTGATTAGAGAGTCCTTGATTTAAGCACCGGTATGATTTTGAGTATGAGAGCTGAAAGTTGGAATGAATAAACCTGAATTTATGGACTCCAGATAATCAAACTGAGAAGACTCTTGAATTGCTCCGGATAGGTGAAAAGAAATCTCACAACCGAAGAGAATTATGAGAGGATGGCAACAAGCTAGAATCACGAATCTTTGAAGAGAATGGGGCAAGATTAAAGAGAAACTCTTCTTCGATCTTCCAATCTGAGAGTTACGATGAGAAACACCACCATGAATTATTTAGACACTCCGGAAGAATCAAAAAGCGAAGAGGTTGAGCCAACTATGAAAAGAATTGTGAAAGATCTAGGAGGCGGCATTTAACTGATGATAATTCATTCTTACGTCAAACTTTGAAAGATTTGAGAATAGCTCCGGTAAAATTAGAAGAGTCAGGTAAGATCCTGGAAAAAGACATGTGGGTTAGGGCCCACTCAAAATATACACCGTTGAACGATTTAAAAGGAAGATTGCACCGGTTGAATTAAATAGCTTGAATGAGATAACAACCTTGAAAGAGTTTGAAAGGATTACGAAAGCAGAGTGGAAACACGAATCTTCGAGATATCTTGAGCACTCCGGAACAATAGAATAACGAGCGTGGAATGACTGAATATAAGGTGCACCGGCATGAGAAGGCATTTGAAATACAGAAAATAATATGATCAACACTAAAAGCTTGAATTGGATCCACCGGAAGGAAAAGAACGCAGAATGATGAGCTTGAAGCTCCACTAGAATCTTCATGAGAATCACCGGATAAGAACATTGACGGAAAAGAATGGAGAGACTTCACATCAATAAGATGGATACTTGATTAAGAAATCTGATTCCTTGAAGGAAAAGGGTGGGAGGGCGGGAAAACAAAAGCAACTTGGGATGGAAGAAATTAGCACCGTTGAGAAGAACTGATAATTGATCTTGCGGATGTTGAAAAGATCGGATCCACTTGAAGAGAAACACGCTGGTTGGAAGGATTGACATGACAATCTCGATAACGAGAAGGATTAGTATTCACATAGAAGTATGAGAACACTGCTTAGAAAGGGTATGGAATCAACACTTGACTTCGAAGCAACTCGAATACCACAACTCAAAACAAAACAAAGGATTGGCTTGCGGAATAAGCCAGAACAAACATATGATAGAGATTTTGTCCAAAGTTTTCGTGGTGGGGCCTACACGGGCTCGATCGTACAGCACCATCATGTACAAGGTAGTGCACATGACATACGAAGCGTCCCCGAGTCGGCATAGCCAAGGACTCTTTAAGACACAACGAGACCACAGTAAAACCAATCGTGGATAGGCGGACCACTAGACGTCGAACCCCAATTTCGTATCATACATCTGTCGGAAAGATATCCTAAGAGCTACTTGAATTCCCACTTATAAACTCCCGAAACTTTCCAGTTATGCAATCAGGTGTTGGGGATACAGGGGAAGCATAATATCTCACCCAAAACTAACAAATCCTACATCCAGCTGTATCCATCCTTCAACACATAACCAAGAAACCTTCGGAAATCGTTTACCTCAACCTTCGAAAAAGCATTTGTTATAGAAGTTATGGCAATACTCCCGAACTCCCGCCCCAGTACTGGGTGGCGTCGAGGTTATCTCACCAACAACTGCATAAAAGAGATTTTCGATGTCGGCAAAACTAAACTCAGGTATTCCAGAACTGCAACAATAAAATTGTGATGACAACACCTCGAAGCTCAACTCCCCGGGACACTGCCACAACCCCTAAATGACAGGAGGCACCAAGAACAATGTTCTCGTCACAAATCAATCGGAACGATTCCAAGATACCCGCGTGATCCTAAATTTTTTTAGTGAAATTTGAGAAGAGAAGAGTCAAAACTCTACGTCAGGATGCCTCACCAGAGCAATGAAGGGACTGGGGAGTAAAAAGAATTCCTAACTCTCCGATATATATAGTCCTAATGACTCAAAACATTTTTCTAGACTCAACAACGCCAATGATTCGATCAAGCAGGGGGCTCCTAAGGTCGGGGAAGGCTCTGATTACCAACTTGCAACGCCCTCGATGCGGCTATATCTCCTACGTGTCGAAGCACGACTTAGAGGCATAACTGCATTGAAAGCAATGTCGCAAGTAAGGTAATCTTCACAACAACCCATGTAAATAGATAAAAGGGGAAAAGGGTACATAATTGGCTTACACTCGCCACGTCACACAAATACATGAATAACATTACAATCATCCAATACACTCATGGTCCGACTACGGTACCAAAATAAAGATCAACCCCCACATGCGACACGGTCCCCGATCGCCCCAACTGGGCACCACTACTGATCATCTGGGAAAGACACATAGTAACGGTGTGAGTCTTCATCGAACTCCCACTTGAGCTCAAGCGCATCGTCTGGAACGGTATCATCGGTCCCTGCATCTGGTTTGGAAGTAATATGTGAGTCACGGGGACTCAGCAATCTCGCACCCTCGCGATCAAGATTATTTAAGCTTATAGGTAAAGGCAAGGTAATATGTGGAGCTGCAGCAAGCGACTAGCATATGTGGTGACTAACATACGCAAATGAGAGTGAGAAGAGAAGGCAAAAGCACGGTCGAACAAATATGATCAACAAGTGATCCTAGAACAACCTACGTCAAGCATAACTCCAACACCATGTTCACTTCCCGGACTCCGCCGAGAAGAGACCATCATGGTTACACACGCGGTTGATGTATTTTAATTAAGATCAACTTCAGGTTTTCTACAACCGGACATTAACAAATTCCCATCTGCCCATAATCGCGGGCACGGCTTTCGAAAGTTCAAATTCCTGCAGGGGTGTCCCAACTTAGCCCATCACAAGCTTTCACAGTCAACGAAGGATATTCCTTATAGCGGGAAGACCCGATCAGGCTCGGAATTCCGGTTACAAGACATTTCGACAATGGTAAAACAAGACCAGCAAGACCACCCAGATGTGCCGACAAATCTCGATAGGAGCTGCACATATCTCATTCTCATGGCACACCGGATGAGCAAGACGTCGGGTAAGCCAGCCCAAAGTTGCCCCTGGTAGCCTCGGACATCGCTCAGTTTGGACCAACACTTAGAGAAGCACTAGCCCAGGAGGGTTAAAATAAGATGACCCTTGAGCCGACCGACTCAAGGGAAAGAAAAAGGCTAGGTGGCAAATGGTAAAACCAATGTTGGGTCTTGCTGGAGGAGTTTTATTCAAGGCGAACTGTCAAGGGGTTCCCATTATAACCCAACCGCATGAGGAACGCAAAATCCGGGAACATAACACCGATATGATGGAAACTAGGGCGGCAAGAGTGGAACAAAACACCAGGCATAAGGCCGAGCCTTCCACCCTTTACCAAGTATATAGATGCATTAATTAAATAAAAGATATTGTGATATCCCAACAAAATATCCATATTCCAACAAGGAACAAACTCCAATCTTCACCTGCAACTAACAACGCTATAAGAGGGGTTGAGCAAAGCGGTAACATAGCCAAACAACGGTTTGCTAGGGCAAGGTTGGTTAGAGGCTTGGCTCAACAATATGGGAGGCATGATAAGCAAGTGGTAGGTATCGTAGCATAGGCATAGCAAAAGAGCGAGCAACTAGCAAGCAAAGATAGAGGTGATTTCGAGGGTATGGTCATCTTGCCTGCAAAGTTGTCAGAGTTGACTTGATCCTCGTAAGCGAACTCAACTTGCTCCTCATTCATGATCTCATCTCTCGGATCTACCCAAACAAGAACAATAAGCAAACGGAACACAATCAACCACGTGCAATGCTCAAACAACATGATGCAAACATGGTATGATATGCGGGATGCGGGATGCGATGCATATGCAAGATTTGACAAGGAATGATTGACCCTGGCCTCAACTTGGAAATCCAAGAGTGCCACTGGAAAGGTGAGGTGATTTCGGTTGAAATCGATATAAAGATCACCGGAATCGGATGCACAGTTTGGGAATGGCAAGCAAAACAAATATGGCACCGGTCTGTGATAATCAGCAAGTAGCCATCTAAATGCAACAAGTTAAATATGCTACAGCACCCAAACATAGCAACAAAATACATGGAAGGGATCCACTCATAATGCTTGACAAAAGATGAACACTGAGTTACGGCTAATTCACTCATTAGCAGGTTCAAACAAGCATGGCAAAAGAGCAAATGATAACAGGTTTCAGACTTAGTGAAATTAACACAAGTCTGGAATTTATCATCAGGAAGCACACTTTAGAGCATGAAAACTACAAGCTACAGGAACTTAACATGGCAAGGCAAGGCATGGCATGAAGCTACACAAAGCACTTGACAAAAGTCCCTTAGTGACCTTGAGCCAAAAGGGATCATAAAATACAATTGCAAGCATGTGAACATGGCAAAAACATAAACATATCTCAGACTTGGTGAAAAACTGGAGCATGCAAAACAGATTAACAAGTAGGCATGTTTACGAGCTCGATACACTCACTACAGAGCATGGCATGACAAACTAAGCATACACCCATCAAGAAAACATATGGAAGGGATCCACTCATAATGCTTGACAAAAGATGAACACTGAGCTACGGCTAATTCACTCATTAGCAGGTTCAAACAAGCATGGCAAAAGAGCAAATGATAACAGGTTTCAGACTTAGTGAAATTAACACAGGTATGGAATTTATCATCAGGAAGCACACTTTAGAGCATGAAAACTACAAGCTACAGGAACTTAACATGGCAAGGAAAGGCATGGCATGAAGCTACTCAAAGCACTTAACAAAAGTCCCTTAGTGACCTTGAGCCAAAAGGGATCAGAAAATACAATTGCAAGCATGTGAACATGGCAAAAACATAAACAGATCTCAGACTTAGTGAAAAACTGGAGCATGCAAAACAGATTAACAAGTAGGCATGTTTACGAGCTCGATACACTCACTACAGAGCATGGCATGACAAACTAAGTATACACCCATAAAGAAGACATGTCATAGAAACTAGACATGGCAAGAACAACATCATAGCATGCACGGATCAACAACAACATCCTCGGCAAAATTGCTAATTATGTCAACAATCTGCCAGGATCATTTTATAGCAAAAGTAGAGCTCGATTGACTCAAGTTAGGGTGCTCCATAAATGCAAACAAAGACATAGATGGATAGAGCACCACAATGTTAACAAAAACATCCTTACTTATCATCCTCAAAAGAGGCACGGATCACTAGGAAACAACATGAACATATGGCATAACGACAAAATCAGGACAAGGACTTAGTGAAATTCTAAGTCCCTGAAATCAGCATTACCGATCACGCTACTTTGCAAGCTTGTGCTAGTCACCATAAATATCACAAAAATACATGGCAAGCACCTCTGTAAAGATGACATGGCATATGACAAATCACATGTAGAGCTCAGGATTATAGCATGTACACATTAATCATGGCAAAAATGACAAAATGCTTTTGCTGAAATAGATCGGCAACTTTCCTCACATAGCCATCTTCCAACAGCATTTCGGGCATCAAGATGAGCTCAAATGAAAATGATGCAATGAGATGAAATGATATACTCGTCGAGACAAACATTTTGATATGCTACACGCGCGAATCGGAGCTACAGATGCAGAGTTATGGCATGACAAAATATGCAAAAATGTTAGGGTTTCGGGGGAAAAGTCAACCGAAAATTGGATCTGGATCTGGTGGGCGCGGATCCTGAGGTTCGTCGCCGTTGCACTGTAGCTGGCCGTAATCGGCGTCGAGGTTCACCGAAGAGGAAGAAGGAGACCGGAGAGGCGAGGCGGTGGCGGCTTGCCGGGGCGAGGGGGGTGGCGCTGATGGCGGCGGTGGCCTCGGGCGGCACGAGCGAGGCCGGACCAGGGCGGCGCGGCGAGCTGTGCGGGGCGGCGCGGGGAGGAGAGAGAAGGCGGCGGGGTGACGTGGCACGCCGTGGTTGGCTGAGGAGGGCGGCGCGGACATGTCCGGCGGCGCAGTAGTTTTGTCTGGGCGCGAGGCGGGAGATGGCTAGGGTTTCATCCGCGAATTTTCGGGGGAGGCCACATATTTATAGGTAGAGGGAGCTAGGAGAGTCCAAATGAGGTGCGGTTTTCGGCCACGCGATCGTGATCGAACGCTCTAGATGATGGAATAGGTTTAGGTGGGTTTTGGGCCAATTTGGAGGGGTGTTGGGCTGCAACACACACGAGGCCTTTTCGGTCCCTCGGTTAACCGTTGGAGTATCAAACGAAGTCCAAAAGGCACGAAACTTGACAGGCGGTCTACCGGTAGTAAACCAAGGCCGCATGACAAGTCTTGGTCCAATCCGAAAACATTTAACGCCCACACACGAAAAGAGGTAGAAAGGGACACCGGAGGACATAGGAGCGCCGTAATGCAAAACGGACAACGGGGAAAATGTTCGGATGCATGAGACGAACATGTATGCAAATGAAATGCACATGATGACATGATATGATATGCATGACACGCAAGCAATGACAAGGCAACAACAGCAAATAACTGGAGGACACCTGGCACATCGGTCTCGGGGCGTTACAGTAACTGTCAAGTTTCCTGGCAGGATGCCTGTCATCTCCGCTCAGAGGGGGGGCTTGGCTTGGTGGACATTGGGGTCCAGAATACATGCCTCCTTCTGAAGATGGTTCATAAAATCTTCAGTGGCGTGCATAACCCGTGGACGGTCTGGGTTCGACGTTGGTACCCGGGCGATCATCCAGCTGCCTCGACTCCCACCTGGAAAGTTTTTGCCTCCCTTGTGACACTCTATCATTCGCATACATCGATGAGGGTTGGCAACAGCGAGCGCACCTCTATCTAGCATGACAACTGGAACTCATTGGGTCATTTGGTGGTTGCTCTCCCCACGGTTTATTCGCACTGTCTGCGGCCCAACGCAACCTTGGGGGATTTTGTTCGGTTTGGGGTCGATGCAGTCCCCGTGCATGACCCTTTGTCCAGAACAACGGAAATGGAGCTTCATTTGCTTCGGTCGGCACTTAGTCACGTTCAGTTCTCTAAGGGTGCTGATGAGCGGATCCTTGCTTGGGGTGGGTGTCTTGAGTCCAAGGCGGGCGAGGTGTACCGCATGATCAAATTCTCCGGCCATGAGCTCCTCCTACATGACCTCAATTGGGATGGCTTCATGCCCATCAAGGTCAAGGTGTTTGCGTGGATTCTCCGACATGGCAACACTCGTACACGTGACTTCCTACATCGGATTAGCTTCCTCGAACATGGTGACTGCCCTTTTTGCCCTGGTCGGTCCGAGACGATCGCGCACCTATTCCTCGAGTGCCCCCGTTTACATCCGATGTGGCCGCGTGTCCTCAGCAGCGACAGTGTGCTCGTCGATTGCTGCGTCGAAGATGTTTGGCATGCCTTCTCTGCCTGCCCCCCTCCTGGAGCCGTCCCCTTCTCAGCACAGCGATGTGTTTTATTCTTTGGGTTATCTGGAAGACCAGGAACTGGATGGTGTTTGATAACATCCGAACCTTTGATCTTGACTTCCGGGATTCGATCCGGGAACATCTTCGACTGTGGGTGGTATGGGCTCCCTCCCATGTGGATTGTACCCCGTTGCTTCGGTGGTGCGAGACTGTGTGTAGCCGATGCCACCTCCCCCCTTTTCATTTCTTTCTCTTTATATGAGCTCCCTCGAGCTATGTAATAACCGGCCCTCTGTCTTATTATTAATACAAAATGAGTTCAGGTGGGCGATCACCCCCCGTTGACTGCTCAAAAAAAATGTTTCACTTGAGATCACAAGTTCGTGTTCGTTGAGAGCACACGTTGGAAGCACACATGTTAGTGTTATCCGGGAGCAGAAATTAGTGCTAGTTGCGAGCACATGTTAGGAGTACTAGTAATGGGATATTAGTTTTGAAAAAAGAATCTAAAAAAACCACCCATTACTTTTGTGTATGGGAAGAAATTCCACCAAAAATCTCAATTTGCGACAAGTGGCATAGATGTGATGTGTCACTTGGAACCACCAAAAAGATGAAAGTAACCTTGTAAATAGTACCCTTTAACTAGTCATTCATATCCTTCGACACTCATTTCGTTGCAGAGAGTGACAAATAGGGTTTTACCGTTCACCTAGTCGCAATGCTACATGGAGCCTGTCAACCAACTAGGCCATAGACCGATGGATGGGAGTTGTTATGTTGTGGGGGAGTTATATCTCGCTTATAGAAAGATGATAGCTCCACTCTTCCGTACAACTCTCATATGGGTCGTCCCATTAGAATGTGGGAGCTCGCTCGTTTGCGTCTGGCTGTTGCGTTTGGTCGGTTCACTCTGGTTTTTCGAATTTTTTTCTTTTTTATCAATGGTTTTTATATTTTCAGCAATTTTCTTTGGTTTTTCTTTTTTCTTCATTATAACTTTTGTTTTCTTTGTTTTCACTAGCTTCTTTGTTTTTTCTTGGTTTTCACTAATTTTTTTGGTTTTTCTTCATTTTTTCTGTTTTTCACAGTTTTCCTTTCTTTCTTTTTCTTCGGTTTTCTTTCTTTCTTTAGTTTTTATTGACTGTCTTCGTGTTTTTCATTTCTATTTCTTTTTCACTAGTTCTCTTTGGTTTTCTTTGGGGTTTTCTTTCTTTCTTTTTATGTGTTTTTCTTTATGGTTTTCATCAGTTTCAGAATCTTTTTGGATGACTTTTTTCTTTTTTCTACGTGTTGTTTGTATTTTTCTCTCTCTTCCATGTAAAAATTATGTACATGTGAAACAGTATTTTTATAAATGTTGATTTTTTAAAAAAAATACACAACACATTTTTAAAAATAAGTG